>NC_057731.1:8187401-8239308 GCF_004010195.1 Chiloscyllium plagiosum | reverse complement strand
TGAAACTTGAAAGGGTTCAGAAAAGATTTACAAGGATGTTGCCTGGATTGGAGGATTTGAGCTACAGGGAGAGGCTGAACAGGCTGGGGCTGTTTTCCCTGGAGCGTCAGAGGCTGTGGAGTGACCTTATAGAGGTTTACAAAATTATGAGGGACATGGATAGGATAAATAGACAAAGTCTTTTCCCTGGGGTTGGGGAGTCCAGAACTAGAGGGTGAGAGGGGAAAGATATAAAAGAGGGCAATATTTTCACGCAGAGGGTGGTACGTGTATGGAATGAGCTGCCAGAGGAAGTGGTGGAGACTGATACAATTGCAACATTTAAGAGGCATTTGGATGGGTATATGAATAACAAGGTAAAAATAATGACTGCAGATACTGGAAACCATATTCTGGATTAGTGGTGCTGGAAGAGCACAGCAGTTCAGGCAGCATCCGAACTGTGCCTCGGATGCTGCCTGAACTGCTGTGCTCTTCCAGCACCACTAATCCAGAATATGAATAGGAAGGGTTTGGAGGGATATGGGCCGGGTGCTGGCAGGTGGGACTAGATTGGGTTTGGATCTCTGGTCGGCATGGACGAGTTGAACCGAAGGGTCTGTTTCCATGCTGTACATCTCTATGACTCTATAACCCTGTTGGACTATATCCTGGTGTTATGTGATTTTTACCTTTGGCCAAATGAAGGTTAATGTTGATTTGTTGAAGGGTCACCATTGCTACCATGTAATAAGATGAGCTCCACGCTCATCTGGGTAAACATTAATAGGTTTTATTGAAGAAAAATTGAATAAATGAAGGACAGTCAGAGACCCCCACCAACCTGGGCACAAGTTCCATGTGATCTGACAGCTCTATTCCAGAGTTACTTTTACACATGTTACACATGTTCAAGAGCTACCCTTAAAGTAAAGATATAAATTTCTTTACTCTACATGGTAACATAGAAAATCAGAAGAGGAGAAGGCCAATTGGCCCCTTCAGCCTGCTGTGCCATTTAATATGATCATGGCTGAACATTCAACTCAGTACCCTGTTCCTAATTCTTCCCCATACCCTTTGATTACTTTCGCACTAAGACCTATATTAAATCATTCTTGATAACACTCAATGTTTTGGCCTCAGCTGCTTCGTGCGGTCAAGAATTCCACGGGTTCACCACTCTCGGGGCGAAGAAATCTCTCCTCACCTCAGTCCTAAACTAAGCTAACCTATAAAAGCAAATTACTGTGGATGCTGGAATCTGAAACCAAAAGAGAAAATGCTGGAAAGTCTCAGCAAGTCTGGCAGCATCGGTAAGGAGAGAAAAGAGCTGACGTTTCGAGTCTAACTGACCCTTTGTCAAAGGGATCTCTCCTTACAGATGCTGCCAGACCTGCTAAGCTAACCTATATCCTGAGATTGTAACTCCTAATACTGGACCACTGCTCATCAGGAACATCCTTGCTGTGTTTATCCTGTCTAATCCTGTTAGAATTTTACAGGTTTCTATGTGACCTCCATCCCCTCCCTAGCTCCACCAACCCCCTCCACCAATTCTTCTCTGCTCCAGTGAATATTAGTCTAGGAGTGTTTAGTCTGAAAAATATGCTGCTGTGGCCTGCAATGCTGAATCATGCTGCTCTTTGTATATGTTGGTCTGTTTTGTACGCAGAGCAGGACACCTCATTAATGTATTTAAATTGAGCTGTAGAAGCTCGAGTTGAAGTCTGATTTAGACTTCATTTCTGTCGCATGGGTTTCTCATGGGTCATGAAACCGGGCAATAAAGACGAAGGTGGAAGGCAACATCCACTGGCTGAAAAAGTGCCCTGGCAACCATTCCCTTTGAGCCTGTAAGGTATGAACACTCCCCCAAGCCCATCAGGAAACTTCCACTTTGCCTGCTTCTTATTCCTCTGTCCCTGATACTGAATACCCACCCTACTTCAGTGCTGTTTACCTCTTATTACTTTCAGATCCTACTATCTTGTCTTCCCTTGCCCTCCACACCCTGCCACAACGGATGACTTAAACTCACTCCCAATTATGGGAAGCACTTTCACCATGGCTTCCTGCCACAAGTTTTCCCAACTGAATATTGTTGGCCAGGCTGTCCATGTGACCAACTGTTTGACCAGAAATAAATCCAAAGCTTCTAATGTGCTCCTGCCAGTAAATTTGGCATATGTCTGTGTCCTAAGCCCTGACAGGTTCTTTAGCCATTTCTGGTCTCCCCCTCACATTACCTTCCACCCCGCAACATCAATATGACCAAAGAACCAATATCTGACACTGATTCCAATGTTATTATACATTTTGCACTAGCCTTGCATGTGATGTTCACTGCTTGCCATCCTAGATCTGTACCTTTATCAGGATAGTTAGCATAACACATTCAGACAGACTCCAATACTGGCTAGTGTAAAATAACACACAGTTTCAGTTTATGGAGGAGAGCTGTCCAGAGAGACATCAGATCTAAATGCCAAATACTTGCCTTGGGATACATATGGAAAACTTAAGCTTTCCACTTTCAATTGTCAGAATTTATTATGGCTGGTAGTTTCACAGAGTGATAGATCTTGAAGTACACTTGAGTACAAACGTATTCAGCTACACCAGAAGAAGATTTAGTTCCATGTTTGTAAAAGACTTTCATGCATGGGATGACAGAGTTACTTTGGATTTTTTTCACCTATCTTTTAATTATTTAATACATATTAAGCAATTGTTGTTGATTGATCTTTAAAGTACTTTTGGATAATTTTGTCATTCAAAAGATATATTTTATTGATCTGCAAAATATTTTTCACTAGGAAATGATTATTATTTTAACATTTAATTTGTGTTGTAGAATCAAATTCTTAACCTCTTAAAATAATTTTCTTTATTTTCCTGCCTTTATTTCTTCTGATTTCTGATTGATGGGGATAGAATTATTAAAGATTTTCACAATCTGTAAATGAGGTTTACAAATCAGTTTTGAAGCCAATGTAAAGAACAAATTCATAATATTGCATGACCATAATAAATTGGTACACTTTCCAGCATTAAGCTCTGGAAATGGTTGCTAGCTTTATGAAAACTCTTTGTTAGCTGTTGTGATCTGAATAAGTGCTAGTCATTCCTCCCAGCCCCCAGTTGAGATAATGTCCAATTATCCTTTAGGATTATGGTACAAGTGCTCTACTTTTGAATGATTTTTACAGCCTATATGTCTTAATTTCTCATCACTTTGAGTCTCTTGCCAATTCAGAAAATATTCAAATAAAAACCAAAGGAGCGGGGATGCTGTAAATCAGAAGCAAAAGCAAAAGTTACTGGAAAAGATCAACAGATCTGCGAAGAGAAATCAGCATTAATGTTTCAAGTCTGGTGACCCTCCCTCAGAACTGATGGTAGCCACGAAAATGTCAGTTTATGTGCAGAAGATAGGGTTGGGGAAGAGAGTAAGGAGCAAAAGATAGGTGGGGATAGAGCCCAAACAGAGAGATGAACAGTTGAACAGACAAAGGAGTGGATGACGATCTGGGTAGGAGGGTGAATAGCTGTTAATGGAGACTGTTAGTGGCTAACAATAGGTATTGTGTAATGGCAGACGATGTGATAGCAAGGCCTGGCATGATGGGTAAGGGGTTAGGACATGGAGGTGGGTCAAGCCATAACATTATTAAATTGATATTGAGTCGAGAGGGCTGCAGGGTCCCCAAGTGGAAAATGAGGTGTCATTCTTCCAGCTTGTGCTGAACATCACTGGAGCACTGCAGCAAGCCTGAGATAGAAATGTTGGCCAGGGAACACAGTGGGGTGTTAAAGGGGCAGGCAATTGGAGGCTCAGGGTCCTTTTCTGCAGGCAGAACATAGGTGTTCTGCAAAGTGGTCAACCAATCTACGCTTCATTTCCCCAATGTGGAGGAGACCACATTGTGAGCAGAGAATGCAGAAGATAGATTGTGAGAAGTGCAGGTAAAGTGCAGTTTCACCTGGAAGGTATGTTTTGGCCCTTGGATACTGAGGAGGGAGAGGGTAAATGGGCAAAATGGTCGACTTTGACTTTCTCAGATCCAAAGTGGGCAACTCAATTCACCAGTTTGAATTCCATCTCACATAGCCAAGACATTTTATTTGTACTTTCAATGTCCTTAGGCAAATTACTGCATGTGAATTATTTTGTGAATGAGGAAGGGAAAATGTAGATATGATTTCAAATACCCATGGCCAGGGCTTCAAACAGTACTTTGTATCTGTTCCTTTCTCAACTTAATCAACAAACTGATGACAGGTTTGCCAAGGATAACTATTAATGGATCCCATAAATGGAAAAGCATGCTGGTTTGTAAGCTATTTCATGAATTTGAATGTTCTCTAAAGAGAGAGGGAAAACTTTACAATATTGTAACATATAAGCTAAACAAAACCAAGTGAAGCCAACAATGTAATGTATGTTTTACAAATAAAAGTCTTCCATCTGCTGTGTATTTGTTGGACAAATCTATAGCAGGTGAAAAAACTTGTAGCTATTAATCATTCTTGTTACTTCAAATGGCCTAGTTAAAATAAAAGAATAGATATAGCAAATCACTTAGCACTTGTTAATTGTTAGTAATAATAAATCTCATTGCAATGTTAGGATGTATTCTGGCTCATGGATAGTCCAACTGGTAAACTGAGATAATAGTATCTGCTGAAGATTGTTCCAAAAGTTGTCCATTCCTGTGGATCTGGTGAAAGATGTACAGATAAATATTAATTCTTGGCATCGAATTTGAGAAAATGCTTAGTACTGAGAATTTGGGGTTAAGTACTTCCAGTGTTGGTGTCTTCGGTGGAAGCGTTTTCTTGAATGTGAATGCTGCACCTATAATGTTGGGCTGGGTATCGGCTCTCAACTGCAATACTGCATCACCTTTCAAGTTGCCAGTCGAATCAAACCTGTCTGGGTGAAGGCTAGTCATGTCATGGATAGACTCAATGTTGCTGTCTGGATTCTCTGGTGTTGTAATTGACATATCCATTATTTCATGGATGGTAAAAATGCGTAGAACTATATATCATCTTTCAGAGATAGAATATCCTGCTCTAACCATGATTCAAGTGTCCTTTCCAACGAGCCCTATTGATACTTAAGGTGGTTAATACCAATAAGTGGATGATCATATGACTCTATCAGACCTATTATCAGCAGTCAGCTTGTCAAATATGAACAACATCACATCATACCAGCTTTCTGAGTAGACTTTGTATTAGATACATAAAAAGAGGTTATTTGCACTTACACCAGTGTCAATTTTGGCATATAGTGCATGTTATCCATTCTTCCTAAAGTATATGATTTGACTTGAGGAAAGGCTTCAGATTTTCTGACATTTACCATGTGCTTTGTTACATTGACCATGTACCTGATCTGACTGGGATCTGCTAAATGCAACGTTGCAATTAATTCTGGGATTTTATTCAAAAGTCTGCATGCCATGGATAGAATTTTGGAAACATCTTTGGTATCATTCCTTGATTCTTCATGTGCTGCTGTGAAGCATTGTGTTCTGCCTTGGGATTCTCCAACCTCTTGAACTTGTACATTTCAGCCCAAAACCTGTTCGACTATAACCTGGTGTTGTATGATTTTTGACCTTGTTCAACTCAATCCAACACCAGCCTCACAATATCTTCTCAAATGAAGCTTGCACATGTCACATGGATGTAACTCTGAAGATGGACAAGGGAGATCCAGTGGATGTAGTGTACCTGGACTTTCAGAAAGCCTTTGATGAAGTCCCACATAGGAGGTTAGTGAGCAAAATTAGGGTGCATGTTACTGGGGGCAAAGTACTGACTTGGATTGAAAATTGGTTGGCTGACAGGAAACTAAGTAGTGATAAACAGCTCCCTTTCGGAATGGCAGGCGGTGACCAGTGGGGTACCGCAGGGATCAGTACTGGGACCGCAGTTTTTTACAATATATATTAATGATATAGAAGATAGTATTAATAGTAACATTAGCAAATTTGCTGATGATACAAAGCTGGGTGGCAGGGTGAAATGTGAGGAGGATGTTAGGAAATTACAGGGTGACCTGGACACGTTAGGTGAGTGGAGAGATGCATGGCAGATGCAGTTTAATGTGGATAAATGTATGGTTATCCACTTTGGTGGCAAGAACAGGAAGGCGGTTACTACCTAAATGGAGTCGAGTTAGATAAAGGGGCAGTACAAAGAGATCTGGGTGTTCTTGTACACCAGTCAATGAAGGCAAGCATGCAGGTACAGCAGGAAGTGAAGAAAGCTAATAGCATGCTGGCCTTCATAACAAGAAGGATTGAGTATAGAAGCAAAGAGGTTCTTCTGCAGCTGTACAGGGCCCTGGTGAGACTGCACTTGGAATATTGTGTGCAATTCTGGTCTCCAAATTTGAGGAAAGACATTCTTGCTATTGAGGGAGTGCAGCGTAGGTTCACGAGGTCAATTCCTGGAATGGCGGGACTATCTTATGTTGAAAGATTGGAGCGACTGGGCTTGTATACCCTTGAGTTTAAAGACTGAGATGGGATCTGATTGAAACGTATACGTTTATTGAAGGATTGGACACTCTGGAGGCAGGAAACATGTTTCCACTGATGGGTGAGTCCCGAACCAGAGGACACAGCTTAAAAATAAGGGGTAGGCCATTTAGGACAGAGATGAGGAGAAACTTCTTCACCCAGAGAGTGGTGGGTGCGTGGAATGCTCTGCCCCAGAGGGCAGTGGAGGCCCACTCTCTGGATTTCTTTAAGAAAGAGTTGGCTAGAGCTCTCAAGGATAATGGAATCAAGGGTTAAGGAAATAAGGCAGGAACAGGATACTGATTGAGGATGATCAGCCATGATTATAATGAATAGTGGTGTAGGCTCGAAGGGCAGAATGGCCTACTCTTGCACCTATTGTCTATTGTCTAAAGTATTGGATACAGTTTTGGTGGGTGAGACAAATTAGATTTGCATGTTTTACTGTCCTTGTCGACAGCTATGATGATCGTTATGAAGTCAGGTACCTGAAGATCTTTCTGGCCTGGTACAAGTGGTCTGAACTTGAGTCTATCTGCTAGCCTACTGTATAATCTCTAGGTTTTGATGAAGTGCCTTTCGGAATGATAAGTAAGAGACAACAGTCGGTGTAATAAGCCCCTCATCTAAGTTCGCTTTAGTGAGTTCACATTCCATACCTTCCTGTCACTATCTGCCGAGGAATTGGTTCATTGTTTTACCTGGCTGTTGGCAACATGGTCTGAATTCAAGGCAGAGTATCTTGAAGTTAACTCAAATCTTAACCTGAACTTCTGAAAACTGGAAAATTTTGTCAGGATCTTTGTAGTCATCACCAGAATTACCAAAGGATTTTAGTCTACTAATCTTTCATTTTCCAGGATAGTGAGGGGTTTGGGTGCCTTTATTTCTTTATCAACTATTTTTATTGCTCTATGAAGTAGATTCATTCTTTCTTTTAATTATTGAAATTCTGACGTATTGGCACTCGGGTGACATTCTGTGTATAGATCTTTGCTTTCTAACCTTATTGTGCAGGTTTGTGTTCTTTAAACATTGGCAGTATACAAAGGATTCATATTGAAATGTATTACATCCCCTATCTGTGGGCTTCTCTCCCTGTTTTGTTTTTGTTTCTCTCCTTGCTTCTGCTTCATACTTCCTGCTTTTAGACTTTTTTTCTATGAAGAAAAGCTGAACCTGTTTATGATGTTTGTGCCATAAAAGATATCGGAGTGATATCACAAATGCTTTTTGTTGTTTCTTCATCATTTCCAAAGAAACAAAAGATGGAATCGAATGACAACTGTGCACAGTAAGGCATTAATGAAAAATAAACGGATTTTTCTTTCTGACATTTTTGGGCCGTATTTCATGCTGGGACCTTTCTGTCAAACTGGAGTTGTGATAGTCTCATGAATGCTGCCTTTTATTTTTGTCTCAGTCACACCATGGCCTCCTTTCTTTGTGAAGGGAAAGACAGAATATAGTCACAACTATCCCTCCACTGTGATCACTGTGCTTCAGTACAAGTTGTAACTTTCAATCTTGATTCTTCACTGTAAATTTCAGCTCTGGTCTTGCATAGATGATGGGTCACTATTAAGGAAATCATTCCTCACATCAGATATTGATGCTGCCACCTTTGCAGCTTGCAGTACCAATTTAGCGCCATGACCTTCTTGTACCCAGTTGCTGCCACCATCACATGGTTTCCTTGGGGTAAAATACCACTGTCAGTATGATGTGGTGTTTCCCTAGCCAATGTAATATATGCCGCAGGGTCTGGGATTTTATTGACACAGATGTCTTGAAGTTTACTAACATAACAAGTAACTGATAGCTCAGACTTGCAAATAACATGGGTTCTATGCGTTCCTCCATCATTACTAGATGATGTACAGAGTAGATTGGTTGACTGACTATTACACATTGACTTCCTGACAGAGTAAGATGTGAATATCTTACCATAGATTCTCACATGTCATGATGTCCTTTGGTTCTCTTAAATGTATGGAGGCTTTCTGAAATCTGTGTGAAAATACAACATTCCCAATTGTCATTGTATTTCCTGTGGTATTTCTCCTTTTTTGAAACTGTGTGCACAAAACAACAAAAGATTAGTTAAACTATCCATTACTTGATCCATATTATTTTTGCAAAATGTATTTTTTATTAGAAATACACATTCTGTAAAATAAGATTGAACATTCAAGTAATCAGGAATGAAGTGGCAGTTTAATTCAGGCAATGTAAACAGCGCAATAGAATCCATCAAGTCATTTTAATTCTAGTCTTAAGTGTCATAAGTCTGGATAGTTCGACAGGATTACAGTCATTCAAAAACCTGCAGCCTCATATGAATCTAAGTTTCGAAATTACCTTCTAGAAATCCAGAATGAAATGTATTTTGAATTGCTCTCATTGTAGCTAGCACTCCAGGCTAACATTTCTATTACCATTAATTGTGTGAGAAGAAAAAGACATTGACTTGGTCAGTGGTATTGTACAGCCGTCAACTTCTCCCGTACAGTAATAAACAGACTTGCCAATGTTGTGATCTTCATAAAAATCACAGCAGCATGACATAATGTTTAGGATGTATTTTAACATGCACCACATCCTGGAGGTTGTGTATTATATTGTCATTATCTCAGTTGCTCTCAGTCACTGTTGTTCCCATCCCTATACTCATATCAGAAATAGGTCAGCAGTTTGCTGCTGAATCCTGGTGTCACTCCTTTTTTCCTCCCTAATATCAAGGTAAATCATAGCATTCACATGACCTCCTTCCTGGATTCAAAGATATATTGTGCGTGTTTCCTTACTTCCTCCACATCTGGCTGTGATCCTCCTGAAGTCTCTGACCTCTTATCCATGACTTCTCCATTTCCTTCATAACATCCTACTCTGAGAATGGGATTGCCAGTCTCCGGAAAACGCTATATTGCCTGTCCATCTTCAGAAACCCATAGACCACCATAACTACATGGAACTCCCAGCCATGTCCACTTAATTGGTCACCTCTTCCAAAAAATGCCTTGTGAAATGAAGTTCGTAAGTTCCCAACCTACAATTCATCCTGACAGCTGTATCTAGATGTGGGAGTGAAGCCCCCAGGTCTCTGCAGGATGTGAGGAGGGAAAACAGTGGGAGAGAGAAAGAGAGAAGCTCACAGGAAATCTCTGCTTCATTGATCACAACATGGTAAACTGTATTCACACCTCCCAATATGATTACCTCTGATAGAACAGTACATGCACAGAATGACTCATCTCAATTAGTCATATACAGGTTTTGTTTGGCTGCGTTCTCCAGAGTCAAAGTTAGGAGAATGTGTATCACACCAACTGGTAGGGTTTGTGTTGTCAGAGTTATTTCTCAGGAATAGGGTGGCCATGTAGGCAACTCTAGAAGCTGTTGGTGGAGAACAATGTGTCCAAGGAATCTCTCTCATAGAACCATCAAAGGTATGGAGATGAAACCTTCTCTTGAATGTCAAAAATATGCCTGATTGATATACTTTGACACTTGCCCATAAATGAATCCTTTTGTGTCCATTAACAGTGGAGTCAGCAGCACTATTTATTCCTGCTATTGCTGTTTTAGCTGAAGCCACAACTCACCAAGGTACTTAGACTTCCTTAAACACAAGTATTCAATAATGTCCCTGAGAAAGCATTATTGTCGAGAAAGCATTTAGTAAATAAAACAATCTGACAATTCAATAATAGTTCAATACCATTTCTTATGCTTCAAATCAGAAGTCTCCTTGGTATTAGCTGAAAGTTTCTTTGAGTGATTTTATTTTTATTGGATACTGACATGCAAATAAATTATGTAAAAGTAAAATGGAGCTAGTTCCGAACTTACTGTAAGTCTTGGATTGAAGACAGTACACAACCTACAGTTTATTCCATGTAACTCGCCACAAGCTAGCCCACTCATTATCGAATACACATTACATGAAGTGACCTAATACCCACAAGAGCTGTAAAGATAAGAGGCAGGCTAATAGTAGACGCAGTTTCTGACAGGTCCATATCTTTTTAGTACTTGTTAGCTTTGTTTCCCCTTCTAATGCCCAATCAACTTGACAGCCTGGCCAGTTAAGAGGACGAAAACACAAGTGGGCACTGCATTTGTCCTAGAGAAAGTGTCTTACGGTATTAATAACAGAAAATAAGGAGATGGCAGATGAATAAGACAGATCTTTTCCATTGATCTTCACTGTCGAAGATACAAGTAACACCCCAGAAAAATGAATGTAAATCAGAAAATAGAAGAGGGTGAGGAACTCAAGAAAATTACAGTCGCCAGGGAAGTAACATGAAGTAAATTATTGGATCGATGAGCTGACAAGACCCCAGGTGTTGATGGAGTATGTCGAAGGGTCTTAAAACAAATGGCTAGTAAAATAGATAGCACATTAGTTTTAATTTTCTGAATTCCCTTCATTTAAAGGAGCATTCCATTCTGTTAGAAAATAATGAATGCAACCTTTGTTTTTATTCATAAAAGGAATGAGATAGAATACAGGAAATTACAAATTGGTCAGCTTAACATCTGTCATCAGAGAGATGCTGGAAGCTCAAAGTAAGCAGGCAGAGTCAACATGTTCCCATGAAAGGGAAATCATGTTGAACTAAGTGATCGCAGTATTTTTTGAGGAAGTAACATTTGCTGTGCATAAGGAAGAACTGGTGGATGTGCTGTACTTGAACGTCCAAAAGGCACAGGATGAGCTGCACCAAAGCTTATTGCTGAAATTAGAAGCTCATTGTATAGGAATTAACATATTGGCATGGATGTTACTGCCCCTTTATCGCAAGCATCCAATATTTCTTTTTGTATGCTTTGTCCCACATTATGGTTACTACACTGCATCCCTTGGACCACTCCCACTGGTGACTTTTGACCCTATTATTTCCTCATCTCCACCATACCGATTCTACATCCTCCTGATATCCTGAATCAATGTTGACGTGCTCAGGAAATTTTGCCTCTATTTACTCATTTAAAACCCTGTCTGGTACTCCCCTACCCGTCATGACGGGCAATCCCTCTCCACTGTTTATTCCGCTCAAAGATACATGAAGATGTTACAATGCCCTATCTATTTCTATACATGTAACAGGCCATTCTCTGCAACCATTGTTATGAATCGATTTATCCAATCTAATCTTGACTGTAATCCTTGTTCCTGCCTCAACTATAACCTTATAAATGAATTCCAAAGCATTGCAGCAGCCTATGTAATGATATTTCTCATAATCTCTTTCCTAAATATCTTACATGTCATTTTGTATCTTTGGACTATTTATATTGACCCCTCAACAGTTGGAAACTGTTTATTTTTATCTACAATATTCCATTGTTTTCAACAACATCTACCCATGGCCTTATTATCTGTGTTGTTGAAGGAAGGGATGTTCAATTCTTCACAAAAAAGCCAACTCTTTGAGCTACACATTTTGTTGGTTAAGAATAGCTTATCGATGTTAATGCAAGCAAACTCAGCTGATGACTTAGCAGAGATCTGAGACCATAAACTTATCACATAGCTCAACAATTAGAAATATTCCTGCCATAAGATTTCTTAGGTCAACTCAGTCAGATAAACCTGAACCTCAAAAGGGGTTTGTACATCAATTTTTACCATGTGATAAACCTTGTGATGTTTCGACTCTGTTATTTTCTTCATATTTTATGTGGGATTTCTCTCCCTGAGGGCTAGCAGGTTTTCTTGCATTATCACCCAAAGCCCACATCATAAACTATTTGCCTGACCTGCAAAGCGCCCTTCTCCTTTGATCTTAGCTGGACCGTACTCCCATTGTATCTGGATGCTGTCACCATTGGCCAGGGATCATGCTTGCCAGGGTAAGAACTCAGCGTTGGATGGGAATGTAGTCGGTGGCTACCCAACTTATACTGCATTCCCCGCCAACCCCACCACCTCAAAACCTGCTGGGGCATGTAATATCCAGCTCAAAGCCAGGTACCTTCTATAAGACCACAAGACCATCAGTTATAGTAGCCGAATTAGGTCATTCAGCCCATCTAGCCTGCTGTGCCATTTCATTGCGGCTCATATATATACCTCAACCCAATTCTACTGCCTTCTCATGGTAACCCATGACCCCCTTACTTATCAAGAACCTATTGTCTCTATCTTAAACAGTCCTAAGATGGTGCCAGCAAAATAGGCAATGTCCTACTTTTTTTTCTTCTTTTATCTTTTTTTTGGTGGAAGGTGGGATGAAGGTGTCTTCGTCAAGATCCACAGGGTAGCAGCGGTGGTGAGCCTGGAGCAGGACTCTGGAATTGTCTCTGGAGGCAGCTGGGGAAGGGGTGAGTCCAGGGACCCGGTATCAGCTGCGACATCGGCGGCTTTGGTGTTGAGGTGGTTTCAGCCCAGCATCCAGCAGCCCCGGTATCCTTTAGGCAGCTTTTGTGATGTCTTCCTTCGCGGGACCAGTGATAAGATTAGTCCTTGGAGTGGCTTTTGCTTCTTTAATCATTCGCGGGATGAGGTCGTCGCTGGCTAGGCAGCATTTATTGCCCATCTCTAATTGCCCAGAGGGCAGATGAGAGTGAACCACATTGCTGTGGGTCTGGAGTCACGTGGAGGCCAGAGTAGGTAAGGATAGCCCGTTTCCTTCCCTAAAGGACATTAGTGAACCAGAGGGATTTTTCAACAATCAACAATGGATTTATGGTCATCATTAGACTCTTAACTCCAGATACTTATTGAATTCCAATGCCACAAGCTGCCGTGGTGGGATTTGAACCCAGGTCCCCAGAATGTTATCTGGGTCTCTGGATCAACAGTCCTGTGATAAAGCCAGTAAGCCATTGTCTCCCTGATTCTGTGGAACCTTCTGGCCCAGTATTCTACCTGGCTTGCAGTCTTACTGCTTTTCCCAACCCCTGGAATCAGGAATCTAAGATTTAATGAAATATTTGTTCTTATCTATGGCCTTCAGTTATTAATATAGGTGCCATGATATGGTGACTTAAACATTTTTCACTGTCTTTACCTCCTCAAAGGATTTTAACAGATCACTCAGGCATGTTGATAAAGCCGTGTTGATTCACCCCCTAGTTTACCATGCATTTCTAAGTACTCCATAATCTGCCTTACTACTGGACTCTAAAATTTGACCAACATCCAAGGTCAGGCTAACCTGCCTATAGTTTCCTGTCTTCTGCCTCCCTCCCTTCTTAAACAGGGGGTGTTACATTAGCCATTTTCCAGTACTGTGGGACCATCCCCGACTCAAGTGATTCCTAAAAGATCACCACCAATCCCTCCATGATTTCCTCAGCTATCCCCTTCAGAGCTCTGGGGTGTAGTCATAGTCATAGAATCACAGGGATGTACAGCACTCCTGCCACTCCTCAGCCCATTGGCCCATCTGATCAAGATCCCGCTGTACTCTGAGGTAACCTTCTTCACTGTCACTACACTTCCAATTTTGGTACCATCAACAAACGTACTAACCATACCTCCTATGATCACATCCAAATCATTTATATAAATGATAAAAAGCAGTGGACCCAACACCAATCCTTGTGGCACACCACTGGTCACAGGTCACGAATCTGAAAGGCAACCCTCCACCTCTGTCTTCTACCTTCTTGCCAGTTCTGTATCCAAAAGGCTAGTTATAGAGTTATACAGCATGGAAACAGACCCTTCCATGCCAACCAAGTTTCCTAAACTAAAGTAGTGTCACTTGCCTGAAGTTGGCCCAGATCCCCCTGAACCTTTCCTATTCATGTATATGTCCAAATGCCTTTTAAATGATGTAAGTGTACAGTACTTGCATCTACCACTTCTCGCAGTTCATTTCACATACGACTCACTATCTGTATGAAAAAGTTGCCCCTCAAGTCCTTTTGAATTCTACACTATCTGCGAGTAAACAGTGAGCAGGTTATTCAATTCAGTTGTAGAGGAAATAAATTGATTTATACAAATTGGATTGAAAAGTCCATTAAAACAAAAACTATTAAAATTATTTTAATGGTTACAAAAACCTGCAACAACAATTATACTCATGGGAATGAGACTTCAAACACAAAGTTAATTTTCAGAGCCAGAAGTTCTTTAGTAAGAAGGGTAACTTAATAAAGCTGAAAACAAGTTTACCCTTGACTGAAGTAGGCTTGAGTTTTTCCCTTGGGTAATTAACTTAAATTCACATCTTAACAGTGATGCCTGTGAAGAGTACAGCAGCATTTCCAATCGCGATAAAAGGTTTCACCAACAGCACTTTCTGCACTTACTGTGCAGATCACAGAAGTGTTATGGTTCAGGGGAGGCATCATTATCTCATGCCAACCTCCTGCTTTATTGTGTATCCTTGCACATTACTTTTATCTAAGTCACCATCCATTGCCCTCTTGAATGCGCCGGTTGCAAATGCCTCCACCACACTTCCAAGCAGTGTATTCCACATCCTAACTTCTTACTGAGTAAAAATGTTTTTTCCTCAATTTACCCTTGCTTACGGATCTCTAAATCTTGTTCCATTTATAAGTGGGAACAGTTTCTTCTGTCTACTTTAGCCAGCGTACTGATGAGTTTGAGAACCTCTATCAAATCTCCTCAACATTCTTCACTCCAAGGAGAACAGTCCCAACTTCTTCAATCCATCCTCATAATTAAAGTTCCTTATCCCTGGAACCATTCTTATCAACCACTCTGCACTCTCTCCAATACATATGCATCTTTCCTATAACTTGGCGCCCAGAAATGTACACAATATACCAGCAAGCATCTTGTACAAGTTCAACATCACCTCCTTGCTCTGGTACTCCATATCCCTATTAATAAAGCAGAGAACAAGGAATACTTTCCCTGCTGCTTGCTCGACCTGTCCTGCCACTTTCAATGATATGTATACGTGTATACCCAGCCACATTTGCACCTACACCCCTCTTAGTCTTGTACCCCTGTTTTATATTGCCTTTCAATGTTCTTCCTGTCTCATGCTTCTACATTGAAAGTCAGCTGTCACCTATCTGCCAACTCACCAACTTGCCAGAAAATGCCAGAAATTGCTGTCTTTGTTTCTAGCGATAACGGGGAGTTTTGTTAGTCTGGTTATAACTGAGCGCATTCACATGTGAATTGCACTGTTTTAAAGAGGGTAACGTAGCCAACATTTATTCCTAAGCAACATCACTAAAAGCACTTGCACCTGGTCATTATCACGTTGCTGTTTGTGGGATTATGCTGTGCTTAATTATCGGAGCAAAGGTTTTCGCAGCAACGATTATGCCCCAAAAGTAATGGAAACGAATGGTGCTATGTCAATGCCAGTTTGTTTTCCTCACCGCAGTTACCACGACTCTGTAATCCTTAGGCCCAGTGTTTGGACACCCTCACCCCACTCCACTACCTTGTTAAATTCACTGATGGGCCCAGGCATGATTTAAATTGGGTTCTGCTCAAAGTTTACAGTCAGTACATTCCACAACGCATGGTGCAGCCACTCTTCTCTGAGGGCCTGGTCCAGGTGACTTATCCACCTTCAGATCTTTCAGCTTCGCCAGCACCTTCTCCTTAGTGATGGCCACTACACTCTTATCTGCACCCCAAACCCCTTGAAGTTCTAGTGTCGTCCACTATGAATATTAATGTAGAGTACACATTCAGTTCCTCTGCAATTTCTTTGATCTCCATTGTTATTTGTCCAATGTACATTTTCGTCTTTCTCACCTTATATATGTCTTTAGTGTTACTGATATTTCTTCTTCATCCAACAGTGCTATTTTCATTACCTTCTGGTTTTTAAAGACTTCCCAATCCTTTGATTTCCCATTAATCTTCACCACATTGCATGTTTTCTGTTTTGTTTTTATGCTGTCGCTGACTTCCCTTGTTAGTTATGATTGCCTCATCCTCCCTTTAGTATTTTGTTTCAGAACAGCGCCTTCCTTCCCCAGTACTGGAGTCAATGACCCATAGATTCAAACCCATTTCTCCCACATCACTTTTGAACCACAAAAATTACCGCCTGCTCTCTTATTATGTCAAGAATGAAATCTTTGGATTCTTTGAACCCAATTTATAAATGTGGGGTAGCATGACCAACCATGCATGCAATCACTTTAGGATGGCAGTATCTGCAAACCGCACTGCTAAAACCTGTTCAGGTTTTGCGACATACCAGTAAAGAGGAAGAGTGGTATGGAACATATCCAGCTGAAGTGGATCCAGGAAAATTTCAAAGCTATTTCTAGATTTATCCCACTGAAATGTTCCCTTCCATTGCATTATGCAAAGTTTGAAATTCAAACTATGCTTGTCACTGCCTTTTTGACCAACGATGTTTCATTAATCTTTGGTGCTATTTGTTTGCCAATAGTTTTGGACCTTCAAAGCTAATTGCAAATGATTTATTATTATATAGCCTTGCAAAAGCCAACTCTGTGCTCCTTCTGTTCATCTGATTTTACTCTACCCACTATCTGTCATTGCTACCAAATAAAAATACAATATGCGGGTGATCATTTAATTTAATCCCTCACGTCATTAGGATCCAGTTCACGATGCAAACTGTTTAATTTGTCTCTGGGAACTGGAATCTGAAGCAATGTGCTCCAGGTGTGCAATGATGAGATTTTCTTTTAAAATTTAAATAGGTTTAGCATTTTGCCTGCATTAATGTAATATGTTTTACACTACCATTGCTTTCATAATTATAAATGTTTTCGGTAACTGAGCTCTGAATTCCCTTCTTCTGGCTTCAAGAATATAGAGTCATAGAGATGTACAGCACAGAAACAGACCCTTCAGTCCAACCCATCCATGCCAACCAGATATCCCAACCCAGTCGCATCCCACCTGCCAGCACCCGGCCCATATCCCTCCAAACCCTTCCTATTCATATACCCATCCAAATGCCTCTTAAATGTTGCAATTGTACCAGCCTCCACCACATCCTCTGGCAGCTCATTCCATACATGTACCATCCTCTGTGTGAAAATGTTGCCCCGTAGGTCTCTTTTATATCTTTCCCCTCCCACCCTAAACCTATGCCCTCTAGTTCTGGTCTTATGTTTAGGGTGAGAGGGGAAAGATATAAAAGAGACCTACGGGGCAACGTTTTCACACAGAGGATGGTACGTGTATGGAATGAGCTGCCAGATGCTATTTTAATACTCAAAATTACAAATGCCAATAAGTTATTTTTAAAAGGTATTTTAGAGCATTCAACTTCTGAACTAACTAATCACCAAGAAAGCTCAAAGAAACCAGACGTTTTTGTGTAAAAGCTGGGTTGATACTGAAGATGACTGGTACTAAAAATATATAATTCTGTTCCTAGTTTTGAACTTGCTCTGCAAAAAAGAGTTCATTATACCGTCATCAAAATTAATGGCCCAGAGCTTCTGGTCAAAGAACAGTTCTCCCACTTCATTACACTTTCACTTACCTTCAACCCTTCTCTAGCCTATTAAACTGCAATTTGCAGTGATTATAAACCCATTTCAGCACAGGGTCCTCAGTCGAAGTTCTGGGACTTAATGTAAGCAGGACAACATACAACATGCCATCTCAACCATTCAGATCATAGAAACCCTACAATATGGGAGCAGGCCATTCAGCCCACTGAGTCTGCACCAACCCTCTGAAGAGCATTCCGCCCAGACCCACCCCGCTACCCTATCCCTGTAAACCTGCATTTTCCATGGCTAATCCACCGCACCTGCACATCTTCGGATTGTGGGAGGAACCCAACCACCCAGCGGAAATCCACGCAGGCACAGGGAGAAACGCAAAATCTATACAGACAGTTGGTTGAGACTGGATTTGAACCCAGGTCTCTGGCGCTGTGAGGCAGCAGTGCTGACCACTGTGCCACAGATTGGAGAACTCCTTCAGTGCATCTAAAGCCGGAAGTGCAAATTAAATTATTTCTGTAGCCTTAGGGTGTAGGTTTGCTCGCTGAGCTGTAGGTTTGCTATCCAGACGTTTCATTACCTGGCTAGGTAACATCATCAGTGGCAACCTCTAAGTGAAGCAAAGCTGTTGTCTCCTGCTTTCTATTTATATGTTTGTCCTGGATGGGGTTCCTGGGGTTTGTGGTGATGTCATTTCCTGTTCGTTTTCTGAGGGGTTGATAGATGGTATCTCGATCTAGGTGTTTGTTTATCTATCCTGGGACAGGCTAAGCAAAGACAACCCAGAAGAATTCCTAGAGGCCCTTCAACCACAACGCCATAAACAAATACACAGATCTAGATACCATCTATCAACCCCTCAGGAAATGAACAGGAAATGACATCACCACAAACCCCAGGAACCCAATCCAGGACAAACATATAAATAGAAAGCAGGAGACAACAGCTTCGCTTCACTTGGAGGTCGCCACTGATGATGTTACCTAGCCAGGTAATGAAACGTCTGGATATCAAACCTACAGCTCAGTGAGCAAACCTACACCCTAAACCTCAACCTGAGCTACAAACCTTGCAAAAAATATTTCTGTAGCCTTTGGTGAATATCCACTGGGAAAGTGCTGAAAGTTCAAACCTTTCAAGTTATGTGAAAGCCAGTGGCTGCAGTCTCTGTAGGTGACCACTGTTCCACCACTGGCAGTCAGTGACAGGCAGAACGTGTTGGCCAGCAAGTGGGCCCAGAGACATATTTTATACAAGGAATCCAATCAAGTGGCTGCCAGCTAGGATGCAGTCCTTATGAAGGTAGATAGGACTGGCACTTCTTGGTAGCAAACTATCAGACAGCCAGCACCAGGAGTTGTATCCACTGCTAGGGCTGCTCTTGCAGAAAGATGAATTATTGATCCTCAAAGTCAGGCACCTGGTGTCTGGGGATGTCAGAGCTAGTCAGGCAGGTCCAAGCAAGAAGGTGGATCCATGGGGCCTAGTGGAGGTCAGAGATGGAAGGCAGTGATGTTTCCACTGCAGAGGCCCCTCCACTGTCAAAAGATCACTAAATGGAAGTAGATTTGTCCCTACTTCCAAGCCATCCTGGAGGTTGCCACATCTCACTGGAGAGTCCATGTGGTAGAGGGCAACACCTCACACATTGGGCTGGTTTCCAGTAACGGTAGGAATTAGGCTTCAGGCAGTAGCCAGATGGTCTGCAGGCAGAAGACATGGGGCATGCTGCTATCCTGAGCTTTTCCACTTCCTAGCCTGTCCCAGTAGAGACAGTCAAATTTGGCCCTTATCTGTGCACAATGTGCTGCAAGCATGAAGCTTCTGATCAAGCAGATCAATGCAGACAGCAACTTCCAGATTTCAATGTTTCATCACCCCATGTAAGCACCAGAAGTTGCTGTTCAATCCATTCCTTAATAACACCAAAGGCTGACAGCATTAATACTGCACAATCCCTGCCTTCAGCTTCATATTGAAATTGCTGTTCACCATCTTGTAATTTCACTTGGCTTCAGCATTTTCTCACTACTTTCATTTTTAATTTGTTTGTCTTTTGTTCAAAATAATTCTTTCGGACAATTCAATTACTGTTTGCCATTTTCAGTCCCTGTTCTTTAAGTTTTTCCTCCTTTTGTCTTTGTGTTTTTCAACAGTTTCTTCACTGAGTAGTTCCTCACCTCAATCATATCGATTTTTATCTCCACTTCCCCTTTACTTCGCCTCCAAGTTTACCATCCTCCTGTACTCAAGGACACGTGTGACCTTGTCAATTCCAGTGATCTCCCACAAAGACAAAAATTGCTGGAAAAACTCAGCAGTTCTAACAGCATCTGTGGAAGAAAATGGAGAAAACATCTACCCTTCTTCAGAACTGCCATCCCGTGCTCTCCCTGCTCCATAGTTCTGACTCCTGTTAAGATCCTTATAGAGACCAGTAAGATTTAAAGCCCCAGTGACTGACATAAGGAATCACAGGGCAAGATTTCACCTTTTAAGACTTTTCCTAAATGCTTTAATATTAATCTATCTGAGCATTATTGAGAAGATACTAAACTACAGAAAAGGTATTTACTTCCCCTAAACACTTTTTCACAACTGGAAACCCAATTTACGTTACACCAAGCTCTCAACAACAAGGTACTCTTTTAGATTAAACCTTTCCTGCTGTTTAAACAGTTCCCTTCTCCTTACTGTCAGGATGACCTTTCCAGCGTTCTTCTTTTGCACAAAGTCCATTTTTGTCAACTTTCTCAGCACAGTTGAATGGGCTTTCAGTTGCAAGATCCACCGTGGTGACTCTTAGTTCTCTAAAAGTCCCATCTGTTTTATCTTCTTTCAGTGAGGAAAATTGACTCTTAAAATATCCTGCTCTTACAGCTGTTGCTTCTTTGCTTTCAACACATATGACAGTGTATTTATCTATCTGCCTGCCTGTCTGTCTGTCTACCTATCTGTGTGTCTGTCTGTCTATCAGTCTATCTATGTGGCTGTTTATCTATTTCTCTGTCAGTGTGTCTCTCTGCCTGTCTGTCTCTTCTGTCTGTCTGTCTAACTGTCTATCTCTATGGCTATCTGTCCATTCTGTGTATCTATCTACCTAGCTATTTCTATAGCTGTCTATCAGGGTCTCCTGAAATGTAAGTCTGCAAGAAACAAAAATAACTGCTTCTCTCTTTGTGTACAAGTATGAATGCTAACACTTTAAATAGGGCTTGACCTGGTACCATTATCCCCATGGCAACCAAATCACATGGGCCTGTCATCAGACAGAGGTAATATGAGTCACATGCTACACTCTGCAACTCCAGTTTAAACCTTATCATCTAATAAAACCACACATATGTAACAATATACAAACCAAACCCTGTGCTGTCCCTTGAGAAAAAAAACTCTTTTCTTCCCAAAAACTTCCGACTATATTTTCAAAAACCTAACTGCAATTTGATGTTCTTATTATGACAAAAGCCTTTTTCAGTCAGACCTTCTCTCGCTATAGCTTCTCAAATTATTTTGATGAGGAAAGTGAATATACCACAGCTACGTTTGTGGATGGCACAAAAATAGGTTGAAAGAAAGGCAAGTGGTATGGGTGACAGTGTCTGCAGAGCAGTATGCATTTTGGCAGGAGGATTGCCGGCACTGAATATTATTTAAATGGAGAAAGACTGTAGAAAGCTACAGAGGGTTTTCCACAGAAGGTGGTACACAAAGGAATGAGCTGCCAGTGGAAGTTGTTGAGGCAGGTACATTAACAACATTTAAAAAAATATAAAGATGGCAGATTTCTTCCTGGAAGGACATTAGAGAACCAGATGGGGATTTTTCAAAAATCGTCAACAGTTTTGTGGTCCTGGTGGCATGGTGGCTCAGTAGTTAGCACTGTTTCCTCACAGCGCCAGGGTCCCGGGTTTGATTCCAGCCTCGGGTGACTGTCTGTGTGGAGTTTGCACATTCTCCCCATGTCTGAGTGGGTTTCCTCTGGGTGCTCCAGTTTCCTCCCACAGTCCAAAGATGTGCAGGTCAGGTGAGTTGGCCATGCTAAAATTGCTCATAGTGTTTAGGGATGTGTAGGTTAGGTGCATTAGTCAGGGGTAAACATAGAGTACTAGGGTAGGGAAGGGGTTTGGATGGGATACTCTTCGGAGGGTCGGTGTGTCTGTAGGGATTCTATGAGAAAAGGCAGTTGGAAAGATACATGGTTAGGAAAGAATTAGAAGGATATCAGCCAAGTGCAGGGGGATGGGGTTAGCTTAGATGGACATTTTGGCTGGCATTGACCAACTCGGGCCAAAGGGTCTATCTCCAAGCTGTATGACTCTATGTACAGAGAGATTTAGGAGTCCTCTCACATGAATGACAAAACACTAGAATTCAAGTTCAGCAGGTAATAGAAAATTCAAATGGAATTATTTCACACTGAACAGAGTATAAAAGTAGAAAGGTTTTGCTAAAACAATACAAAGCACTAGTCAGATCACAGCTGGAATACTGTGAACAGTTTTGGGCCCCTTACCAAAGTGAAGATACACTGACAATGGAGAAAGTCCAAGGAAGATTCACTAAGCTTATAGCCAGGTATTGAGGGATTGTCTTAAAAAGAACAAAGAACAAAAAAAATCTACAGCTCAGGAACAGGCCTTTCAGCCCTCCAAGCCTGAACCAATCCAAATCTACTGTCTAAACCTGTCGCCCAATTCCTAAGCATCTGTACCCCTCTGCTCCCCACCTACTCATGCATCTGTCCAGAGGCATCTTAAATGAATCTACTGTGCTTGCCTCTACCACCTCTGCTGGCAACGCGTTCCAAATGCCGACCACCCTCTGTGTAAAGTACTTGCCATGTGCATCCCCCTTAAACGTTTCATCTCTCACCTTGAAAGCGTGACCTCTCATTATTGAATCCTTCACCCTGGGAAAATGCTTATCTCTATCTACCCTTTCTGTACCCTTCATGATTTTGTAGTCTTCAATCAGGTCCCCCCTCAATCTCCTTTTTTCTAATGAAAACAAACCTAACCTACTGAAACACTCTTCAAAGCTAGCACCTTCCATACCAAGCAACATCCACGTAAACCTTCTCTGCACCCTCTCCAAAGCGTCCACATCCTTTTGGTAATGTGGCGACCAGAACTGTACACGGTATTCTAAATGCGGCCAAACCAAAGTCTTGTACAATTTTAACATGACCTGCCAGCTCTTATACTCAATACCCCATCTGATGAAGGCAAGCATACCATCTGCCTTCTTGCCCACTGTATCCACCTGTGCAGCAACCTTCAGGGTACAATGGACCTGCACTCCCAGATCTCTCTGCTCATCAACTTTTCCCAAGGCTCTTATTCACGGTATAATTCGCTCTAGAATTAGACTTGTCAAAATGTATCACCTCACATTTGCCTGAATTGAACTCCATGTGCCACCTCTCTGCCCAACTCTCCAGTCTATCTATATTCTCCTGTATTCTTTGACAGTCCCTTATGCTTTTTGTGACTCCATGTCTTCTGCAAACGTACTGATTAGACCAACAGTGCCCTCTTCCAGATCATTTATATATATCACAAACAACAGTGGCCCCAGCACTGATTCCTGTGGAACACCACTGGTCACCTTTCTCCATTTTGAGAAACTTCCTTCAACTACTACTCTCTGTCTCCTGTTGTTCAACCAGTTCTTTATCCACCTAGCTAGAACACCCTGTACACCATGTGACTTCACTTTCTCCATTAATTTACCATGGGGAACTTTATCAAATGCCTTACTAAAGTCCATGTATATGACATCAACAGTCCTTCCTTCACCTATCAACTTGGTCACCTCTTCAAAGAACTCTATTAAGTTAGTAAGGCATGATTTCTGATGCAAAAAAACCAAGTTGCCTATCACTGATAAGCACATTCTCTTCCAAATATAAATAGATCCTTTCCCTCAGTACCTTCTCCTGCAACTTTCGCACTACCCTTCTTGGGGACACAACATGAGCAACCCTCCAGTCCTCTGGCACCTCACCTGTATTTAAGGATGCCACAAAGATATCTGTCAGGGCCCCAGCTATTTCCTCAGCAACCTGGGATAGATCCCATCCAATCCTGGGGATATTTCCACCTTAATAACCTCTAGCCTACCCAACACATCTTCCCTACTTATGTTAATGTGATCCAGACTAATGAAACTTCTATCTCTAATCTCAACATTCATCATGTTCCTCTCCTCAGTGAACACTGATGCAAAGTAATCATTCAGAATCTCACCCATTTTCTCCGGTTCAACACACAGCCTTCCTTCATTATCCTTTAGTGGACCAATCCTTTCTCTAGTACACTAGGTAAAAGCAATGACTGCAGATGCTGGAAACCAGAGTCTAGATTAGAGTATGCTGGAAAAACACAGCAGTTCAGGCAGCATCTGAGGAGCAGTAAAATCGACGTTTTGGGCAAAAGCCCTTCATCACCCTTACTTCTTATAGAAGAATAAAAGGATTTGGGATTTTACTTAACTCTGCTCACTAAAGCTATTTCATGACCCCTTTTAGCCTACTTGATTCCTCATTTAAGACTGGTCCTACTCTTCCAATATTCCTCCAGGGCCCATTCTGTTATTAGTGCGTGAACGTTATGTACGCTTCCCTTTTTCTCTTGGCTAGTCATATAATTTCTCCTGTCATCCACGGTTCACGAATCTTGTCTTTCCTATCCTTTGCTTTCAACGGGACATGCCTATCCTGCACTATCTTTAAACTATCTTAGAAAGTCTCCTACATATCAAATGTGGACTTCCCTTCAAATAGCTGTGTTCAATCCATGTTTCCCAGCTCCTGTCTAATTTTGGTATAATTGGCCTTGGCCCAGTTTTAGTACTTTTCCCTTAGGACCACTCTCAACTTTGTCTACGAATATTCTAAAACTTGTAGGATTGTGGTCACTATTCCCAAAGAAATACCCCACCACAACTTCTACCACCTGGCCTGGCTCATTCCCCAACACCAGGTCTAAAATGGCCCTTCCCTCGTCGGACTATTGACATACTGCTCTAGAAAACTCTCCTGGATGCTTCTTACAAATTCTACCCCATCCAGACCTCTGATGCTAAGCGTATCCCAGTCAATGTTGGGAAAATTAAAATCTCCCATCACTACTACCCTATTGCCTCTACATCTTTCCATAATCTGTTTACCTATTTGTTTTTCTACCTCACACTCACTGTCGGGAGGCCTGTAATACAGCCCCAACAATGTAACTGTACCCTTCTTATTTCTCAGCTCCACCCATGAGAAGAGTTTGAGTAGTTTGGGTCTGTACTCAGTGGAACTCAGAAGAATATAAGGTGACCTTTTGAAACATACATAACTCTTAGGGGACTTGACAGGGTAGATCTGGAGAGGTTGTTTTTCCTTGTGGGAGAGTCTAGGACCAGAGGGCATCATCACAGAGTAAAGGTCTCACATTTAAACCAAAGAGAAGTAATTTCTTCACTGAGGGTGATGAGTCTGTGAAATTCTTTACCACAGACTGCTGTCAACATTGGGTCACTTAGTATACGCAAGGCTGAGACAGACAGATTTTTAATCAGTAAGGGAATCGAGGATGTAGGGAAAGGCAGGAGAGTTGGGTTGAGAATGGTATAATTCTGCTTCTCCGTCCTACAGTCTTACTTTTGCATTTTCTATCGCCTGCTCTGGCCACTAAGTTTGAACCAGACTGCTCACAACCTTAAACCCGAGTCAAATCAGAACTGACCTCCCAATACAATGTGGGTCAATCTTAACACGGATGGAAGAATCAAATGTACAGCCAAATACGTTTTTGTTGTGTTAGCAGTGGCTCAGTGATAGCACTCTCACATCTATGAGGAGGTGTGAATTCAAGCATCATTTCAGAGAGTAAAGCACAATTTAAAACAAGTCTTCTGTGCAGCATCAGTGCACGATTATGGATATTATCTTCCAGCTGGGCCAGCAATCCAAGGCTACACTTGGACGTTAATGAGTCCACATGACTTACCAAAGAGGAGCAGTTATCAGCCAATTTTACAAGCATTACTAAAAAACAAATTCTCCTGCACTTTGTTGCACCTTGATGAACACAAATTGATTGTGTTTCTTATGTTACAATAGTGACTGCATCAGAACATGAAAATGTTAGTTGTTTGCAAAATGCAGTCAGAGGTCTTAAGGCATTGGACACAACTTTCTGCTGTTTCTTCAAGATGTAGGCCAAAATGAGTAGGATGCCCTCAGAGCTTCCAGCAAGAACTGCCCCCTAATCTTGTACACCTAAATGGTCACTGGGTAGGCTCTTTTGCATTTCATTATCCCATTACAGCGATGGCCCTCAAGCCCTAAAGCTGACAAGTTAATCAAGGGCCAGACGCCTCTGGGAGTATCAAGGGCACCTCAGGGTCCAAGGCCGTTAGCTACACTAAGGCACAGTGCAACAGGCACAGACTGTGACGTGTTGGTGCAGGTCAAGAGCAGAAGGAGGTCAAGGGATCAGAGGCAAAGACATATAGCTACCACTCCCCGATCCCTAATCCGTGCCCTGATCATGCCAGTACGGTGTGGTCAGGATGACTGCCACTTCTCTCACCTGCCAGCAACAGAGTCAGTCATGGTGATGGTATGAAGAGACCCTGAAATGATTATTAAATGATGATTGAATGGCCTTAATTAGCAGCAGGTCAGGATCATTGAATGTGGACGATCTTGCTCAGAGCTTAATTTCTGAGGAGACAAGAAGACAATGGGATCTCCCCAATGTCAATCTCCTGACTATCTGCCCTTCTTGTACTACTGCTTCTCAAGAGGGAATTATGTTCCTATAATCATTATGTTCTTTCATCATTAGAGAGCCCAATATTGCATTGCAACCCCTTTTTAAAGTGGATAGCTCATTGGCCGACCTCACCCTAAATGATGGACAACTTTGTCAAGCAGTACTTCACTCTGAAACCACAGCAGTAGTTTCAAAGCTTATTCTTCACATTAGCTGTCAGATTTTCCAGCAATCCATGTGCGTGATGCCTGTGGTCTGAGCTGTGCCACCCTTAAGCACATTGAGTGCTGTGTGAAAAACATTCATACAGTTTGTGTTAAAGAAGCAATCAGGAAGAGATAAAGCTTTGTCACTTGTCAGCTCATGTTCTTGGTCAGAGGTGAAATCCCCTGTCAGTGCAACAGTGTTGACTTGCCTTTGAGAAATCATAGAAATCCCTACAGTGTGGAAGCAGGCCATTCAGCCCATCAAGTCCACACCGACCCGTGGAGGAGCATTCCACCTCCTGCATTTCCCATGGCTAATCCGCCTAGCATGCATACCTTTGGACTGTGAGAGGAAGCTGGAGCACTTTGAGGAAACCCACTCAGACACAAGGAGAATGTGAAAACTCCACACAGTTGGCCAAGGCTGGAAATGATCCTGGGTTCCTGGTGCCGTGAGGCAGCAATGCTAACCACTGAGCCACCATGCCACCCCTAATGGGCAGTCAGCCAGTACACTGGAATAACCACAGAGGCTGCCTGTAACCTTCCTCCATGGACTCAAAACATTTCTTGTGTTTCATCACTTCCTTCATACATATAATGATTGTCAAACTCTCTGCATCAGTTTACAGTTATGCTTATACTGGACATGGGCTTTGCTGTTTGCTTACATCAAGTTAGATTTGATGCTTTCAGACTGTAAAATATGGAATACTTTCCACAAAGTAACCAATGTGACCATCGCAAAGAACATTACAGGGATGTACTATGGCTACGATATCAACTGGGAGTTGACTCATGGGGTGGAATTTCACCATTTTGTTTCTAAGTGTGGGGTTGAGTGTGTTATGTAGCGATTAAGATGTCAACCTCACTGGCAAGATAACTCACCAGATCACCCACCAGTCATCTTGACATGTAAGTATCCCGCCCAATCACAGACACTGACGAGCTGGTTCACCAAAAGATGTGAGCCAATCAGAGGCTAGCAGTTTCTGGGTCTGAAATTCTGCCAGTTGAGACCCACTCCTTGGGGCATCCAGAAACCAGAAAATGGGATTTCTTTCGCTTCTCGTGGGTTAGGGGGAATGGAGAGAAGGCGTTCAGAGAGAAGGCAAATGCGGATTTTTTAAAGGTTACACTCTGTCCCTCCCCCATCTGTGCTGTTTTTGCTTTTCTCAATGTCTTGTTGACAGATTAATTCATCTCATTAATGTTTAGGTTCCTATCTTACCAAACTAGCTGGACTTTGAGAATTTTCAATCTGCAAATCTGAGCAGATACCTGGCAACTTCATCTCACCACTTGCTCTGAAGGACCATTATGTTGGACACCAGGCACTACTCAGGGCATGCTCCAGCGGACACCGTCAATATGCCCCCTACATTCTAGAAAAAGAGGAAGGCAGGTATTAAGGGAGATGAACGTGGGTGGCACAGCTGCTCCTGTTTGTGCAGATGGGGAAGTGACCTGAGTGAGGGAGTGGGCAGCACAGAAGTTATGCAGGGTTCAGGATATTGGGTGTGAGAGTGAGAGTGGGAGAGTTTGAGCCTGGGGAGGATGTGGGTACAGTAGCAGAGATAGAGTGTGAAGTATCAAAGGAAATGTGGTGGCAAATGCACAAGCAAAGTGGTGCAGATCATTAACTTTCTTCCCACAGCGGTGGGCCTTCCTCCAGATGGGTGCTCAAATTCAGGTGGCTAACTCGGATCCAGCTGGCATTGAATAATATCTTGGCTACCAAGCTGGTCCTCAGAACAGAGGAAGTCTCACCTGTATGTCACTCTGTGCAGCAGGATCTCCAGATTGCTGCCCGCACAGCAGGGCATGGACCACTTCCTGCCCACCATGTCCCAGGAATATGTCAGGACTATGCAGGGAAGCTCTGGACTGTTAGTGTTTGCCCTGACGTTTAAGGATGGCACCAGAGCAAGAGAAGCTGGTTAATTCTATGATATCCTAGCAAGGGTGAGCTGTTTCAGAAGTGGCGAGTGGTGACTGGAGTTAGATGTGAGAATTTCTTTGGGACAGTGTAGGTAGTTAATAAGTTAAGAACAGCAAGACATGGCAAGGACATTTGGTCTTGCAGTGAAAAGCCCTCAAAAAACAATGACGCAAATTGCATTTAGCCAATTAAAACATATGGTTCAGCCCATAGTGAATTGGTAATCAATTTTCCAGCGGTCCATCTAGTTTTTTTTATTGATTTTGGCAACTGTATTCACAATTTTTAATTTCAAACTAGATGAAACTGACAGTTTCCAAAAAATGTTTGTCACTATCCTTTCGTGAAGGTCAGAAAGAAGATGGGATGTGAAACATCATGTCAGTTCATGAACCTTATGCAAACAGGCGTGATCTGTGTGGACTTCAGTAAGGTGTTCGACAAGGTACCCCATGGGACACTGGTTAGCAAGGTTAGATCTCATGGAAAACAGGGAGAATTAGCCATTTGGATACGGAACTGGCTCAAAGGTAGAAGACAGAGGGTGCTGGTGGAGGGTTGTTTTTCAGACTATTGGCCTGTGATCAGTGGAGTGCCACAAGGATCGGTGCAGGGTCCACTACTTTCAGTCATTTATATAAATGATTTGGATGTGAGCCTAAGAGGTCTATTTAATAAGTTTGCAGGTGACCCCAAAATTGGAGGTGTAGTGGACAGAGAAGAAGGTTATCTCAGATTACGACAGGATCTTGATCAGATGGGCCAATGGGCTGAGAAGTGACAGATGGAGTTTAATTTAGATAAATGCAAGTTGCTGCATTTTGCAAAAGCAAATCTTAGCAGGATTTATACACTTAATGGTAGTGTTGCTGAACAAAGAGCCCTTGGAGTGCAGGTTCATAGCTCCTTGAAAGTGGAGTCGTAGGTAGATAGGATAATGAAGATGGCATTTGGTATGCTTTCCTTTATTGGTCAGAGTATTGAGTACAGGAGTTGGGAGGTCATGTTGTGGCTATACAGGACATTGTTGGGCCACTGTTGGAATATTGTGTGCAATCCTGGTCTCCTTCCTATCAGAAGGACATTGTGAAACCTGAAAGGGTTCAGAAAAAAGTTACAAGGATGTTGCCAGGGTTGGAGGATTTGAGGCTGAATTGGCTGGGGCTGTTTTCCCTGGAGTGTCGAAGGCTGAGGGGTGACCTTATAGAGATTTATAAATTCATGAGGGGCATGGATAGGATAAATAGACAAAGTCTTTTCCCTGGGGTGGGAGAGTCCAGAACTAGAGGACATAGGTTTAGGGTGAGAGGGGAAAATATAAAAGAGACCCAAGCGGCAACTTTTTCATGAAGAGGGTGGTACGTGTATGGAATAGAGCTGCCAGAGGATGTGGTGGAAACTGGTACAATTGCAACATTTAAAATGCATCTGGATGGGTATATGAACAGGAAGGGTTTTGGAGGGATATGGGCCGGGTGTTGACAGGTGGGACTAGATTGAGTTGGGATATTTGGTCGGCATGTACGAATTAGACTGAAGGGTCTGTTTCCATGCTGTACATCTCTACGACTTTATGACTCTATGTTCGATCTTCATGCCCATTGTCAATAAAATATGTTGTTGCTTGTGGATTCAGTTTTTAGCTTCAGAGTTTTATCATAAAAATCAAACAACCATTCTCTAATATTATGTAAGTAATGTGTAGTTCCTAATGTTACCATTAGTTAAGGCACTTGACTACATTTAATTACTCATTATCTTGGAGATCACTCAATAGCAGCTCAGTCAAAATGCTTTGCAAGTTTTATTCTCCTCCAGTGACTCAACTTTGAATAATCAAGTGCCTTAGCTGTCAGATCAATCAACACTTACTGCTGATGCTGCACAACAGCGTGGTAAGACATATACTTCAGCATCAAAGGCAATGAACTTCTCAGTGATATTTTTGGTTCTTAACTATTTAAATAAATGGCAGCACATTCTTCACTCTCACTGACATTCGATATTCTATGTGATCATATACTGAGAGAATCAACACCTTTATTCATGGCAAGTGATAAAGAACAATGGGGTACATTAAACCTTCGTCGCATCATTCTATTTTCTGATCCAATCTCCAAATTCAGGCTCCAATAGTTACACGTCCTCAAAGTATTACAGAGATCTTCTTTTGTCTTCATCTCCAAGGTTTGGCGCTTCGTATTCATTTCCAAATATCAAAACAGTCGTGGTTGGTGCTATTGTAAATTTTTAAGGATAATACATATTTTATGAAAAGGCTATTTTTTTGAAAAAGGGGAATAAGCAACCACTAGTGGTTGAAACATTCCACTGTCTCAAGAGGAAATAAAAGGTTACCTTGCTGACTGATACTAGCTCAGTAATCTTAAAGAGACTAACTTAAAACAGATATCTAGACCACGAAATATCCACTGTGTCACAATACACTGGAGTGGTGCCCTGGAAAACAAGCCGCATTTCTCTTGGAGTTGTCACAAATGGGAAAAGATTTAATCAATCACTCCAAAGCCCCCAGTTCACCTGAGTGATCAACATTGGATAAAATAAAAAAAACTCACCATGTTTCTGTACTTAACAAGAAAATATGTTAATTCTGAACAACCTGTCTTCAACCAATGTCAGTTAGCAAGCAGAAATTGCCAACTTATAAGTTTACAACTTAAAGTCTGACTCTTGATAAATTCTGGCCTTTCACCTAATGGGAGATATACACATAGACAGGCAAAGTGTAAATACCAAGAGTGGAAAAAGAAATTAAAATTTCAGGAAAATGCAGTTTAATAGCACTAGTTTGGACCACAGATTTTGCTGGGAGGTTTCTTTTGGTGTCTTTAATTTTTTTTTTCATTTGCTGTTGATTCATGGTTGCTTACACACTGCTGGTTCTCCTTCATTCGCTGTTTGATGATAATTTGTCCTTTCAGGTGTCCTTGAAGGTGTTTTAAATCTCCCTTCAACGGGAGATTTGCAAAGAAAAGAGTAACTGTTAACTGTTATTGGAGGACTTTCTGAGTATATCTGTATAAGTGAGAGAGAGACACACACTGAAAGAGTTTTTTGATGCTTTCTCTTTGCACTTTAGATGGTCCTCTGACTCTACATTGCCATGATTACCTGGTCAGGACCCAATCCGATCACTATTGTAAAGCAGTTTTGCCTTATTTCAGAACTCATTGGTTCTCTAGCGTTTACCTCTGCTGTCGGTGCTCCAGAAAAAATGCAACATTGATTGATGGACAATGTCCTCCCATAAACACAATTTGGTGGGTATGACACAGGACCCCAGTTCTGAGGAGAGCGTGGAGTTGTTCACCAAGTGAAGATTTGTTGGAGATTATCAAAGTCAAGAAAGGTCTGGCCCATGTAGAAAGGGAGAGAAACTTCCCATTGGTGAAAGGCTGGATAGGGTGGGACTTTTTTCACTGGAGCGTAGGAGGTTGAGACAGAAGTTTATAAAATAATGGCAAGTATAAGTAGAGTTGATGGTAGTTCTCTTTTCCCTAAGATGGGGAATTTCAAGACTTTAGGCACATTTTTAAGGTGAGAGGAGAGAGATTTGAAAAAAGACATAACAGACAAATCTTTTACACAGAGGGTGGTTTGAGTTTGGGATGGACTTCCTGAAGAAGTGGTGGATGTGGGTACAATTACAACATTTAAAAGATGGATCCATTTGGATGGATACATACATAGAAAATGTTTGAAGGGCTATAGGCCAGTAGCAGGCAGATGGGACCAGTTTAGTTTGGGATTATGTTAGGCACGGACTTGTTGGACGAAAGGGTCTGTTTCAATGCTCTATGATTCTATGACTATAGCCACAAATTCTAAGTGATTGGTAGAAGGTGGAAAGGTAAAATTAGGAAAATATTTTTAAAGTTAAGAGTTAGGATCAGGACAGCACTGCCTGTTTTAATTATGTATGCCTTTCAAGGGGAATTGGACCAGCAGCTGAAAATACAAACAATTTCCATGTCTGCAGGGAAGGGATGGGGAAGTAGGATGAGCTGAATTGCTTTTGCAAAGAGTTGGCCTGGACACTAAGAACTAAGCAGCCTCCTTCCATGTCAATCACAATACATGTTTCTGTGCCATCTGACATATTACTGTCTGGTCATTTTTTTGATGTATTAAAATGAATGTTGGCATTAATACCATTATTCCAATTGTTTCAAAACCAAAGCCTGTTCCTGTAAATCACATCTTGCAAAACATCATAAAAAAACATATACAGGGCGAAACTACGATTCTACAGCATCAGGATTTAAAATCATCCTAATGCCTTACCTGAAGGGCTGTGTTGCATTATTCAACATCAGACATTCACAGAACACCATTCGTGGAACTGTGAGAGGATAAAACTGAATGTGCAAGTTGTCAAATGCGTTTCTGTCTCAGAGCTAGAAAGAGTTGTGAACATTTCAAATCTGGCTGGTTTCACAGCAGGCATGCTGAAGAAACATATGCAGATTGACACAGGAATACGTCACACAGACTGGGAACTGAAAGAAGATCTACATATAGATCACCAGTACATTACTCATAATATGATCGCTTCTCACTTCTGGTTTTTGTGACTGCAGCATGACCAAGGCCATAACCAGACATAACCATGACAAATTAAATGAAGAATTCTGAAGAGATAATGACTTGAGATCTCTCAGGTTAATAGTTTTATTGACTGCCGAGGCATCTTGCTTGGGTTACCTCTGAAAATTATAACACTGACAAGATTTCCAAGTCTCAAAACAATCAATATGATTCTCTAAATAACAACTGGAATTAACATTCTGCAAAGACTCTGATTTCAATTTCTTCTCGTTTCCCTTGATACGTATTGAGATGAAGTAGTAAATAAAAGTAAGACAGTGTGTACATGATAATTATAGGAAGAAAATTACTTTTGGAGGAAACAGACAAGAGCAATAATTAGGATTGACTTGTCTTCAGATTTTAGTTTGCTTTGTCCTTAGATGTCCCAGTTTATCAAACTTAGTTCTCATGAAATCATTGGGTTTAATTTTCAAACCTCCCCCATTGCCACAGAGAATGGTAGAGATGGGAGGATTAACAATATCATCTCTCATTGATATAACACCTTCAACGTAGTAAAATATTCCAAGATACTAAAATACTGCACATTCAGTTTCTGTTCTGACATGTTGCCATCCATGTCCAATACCCTCCTAACCAAATTAATTTGGCTATATTTCAGTGGCTTATTTGAATCCTAATGATATCATTGACACGTGCAAGCAATTTCAACTATGAGCTTGAAACCTTAAAGAGCCTCAGTGCTGCCAACTGACAGCAACAAAGAGCCTGTTCAAGACAGCCCATGTCACCCATTTACAGAAACATTTTCAAAGAATGCCTTGGGCCTTCTATCGGCAATCACGGACAATAGTCATTTCCAAGGTGTCTTTGATGTAGGGGAGAGTGGCTAGGGTTTCTAGACCCGTTTTGTCTGCTTGTTTGGGTTTGCTGCTGAGAAATCGGCGGACATGTGTTCATCTTTTTTTGACCATGCTGTATAGGTGCTCTTTGTCATTCCTCTGTGCTGCAGTATGGCTCATTGAAATAATGTTCTGATGCAGCTTCATTTGTGGATGTTAGGATGATTGTTTCTGTAGTTTTGTATTTGGTCCGAATGTGTTGTATTCCTGTAGACACTGGTTTGAAGCTCCCCATTGGCTGTTCGCTCTACTGCAACATCTAGGAATGGCAGTTTGTTGTTGTTTTTCTCCTCTTTAGTGAATTTTATGCCAGTAAGGGTGCTAATGATGGTTTTGAAGGTTTCCTCTAATTTGTTTTGTTTAGTAATGACAAAGATTACATCAGAATTGACTGCCAGACTACTCAGACCTCTTGGCATCGTGGTAACCCACAAACCCAACAACACACTAAAACAGCAGCTAATGAACTTGAAAGATCCTATACAGATAACAAGTAACATGAAAGTCATTTACAAAATACCTTGTAAGAACTATAACAAACACTACATTAGTCAAACAGGCAGAAAACTACCCACCAGGATACATGAACATCAACTAGCCACAAAAAGATGTGACCCACTCTCATTAGTATCCTTACATACAGATGAGGAAGGACACCAGTTCAACTGGGACAACACATCCATCCTAGGACAAGCGAAACAGAGACATGCACGAGAATTCCTAGAAGCATAGCATTCTAACCGGAACTCTATCAATTAACTCGTCTACGTGGATCCCTCTGAGACAAAGAACAGTTAATGACATCACCACAGCAAATGACATCACCACAGGAACTGACGTCATCGTAGGAAATGACATCACCAACCTAAGGAAACCTAAACACATAAATAGAAAGCTGGCCACTAACACCAGTGCTTCACCGGAGGCTCACTGATGATGTTACCTAGCATGGTGACATAAGCTCTGAAAATGAACCTTCCAGCTCAGTGAGCAAACTTGTATACAGAACTTTAACCTGAGCTACAAATCTTCTCAGAACTCACTTGTTCTATGCTCAAGTAAATAAAGGGTCACTTGCTGATAGGATACCTGCCTCTGTACAATTATTTCAGCCATAACTGAGGCCCTGGAGTTAAAAGCTCTGTGTTCCACTGTCTATGCTGCCAGAAGGCTTACTAGTTTATTTTGACTGCTCCCAGTTGCCATCCCAAGTTAATATTATGGCTAGAGGACAGACTCATGAGGCAGAGACAAGAGAAATTATCATGTGTATTGAAGAAATGGCAGAGACATTGAAAAAATAATTTGTGCCTGTCTTCTCAGTAGAAGACACAAGTTGCATACCAGAAATAGGTGATAACCCCTGGGCTAATAAGGGTATGGGAATTAAGAAATTAATAGCAGAAAAAAAATCTGAACTGGAGAAACTAAGAAGTTAAAATCTGACAAATCCCCGGGAACTGCTGGCTAGATTCTTGCATTTTGAAAGAGATATCTGCAGACCTAGTGGATGTATACTGCTTGTGATTCAGCCTCCCCACCAGCTCCAGCAGAGGCAGAGAAGATGTTGCAGAAATGCTGCTTTCCCATGTGTGATGATGTCAGGAGACACCGCATCAGCAGCTGAAGTTTCGCTCATACACTTTGGGTTAGATATCCAACTTTATTATGATAGGCAAACTATAAGACCATACATAGTACATAAGATACATAAGATGCAGAATTAGGCCATTTGGCCCATCGAGTCTGCTCTACCATTCAATCGTTGCTGATGTGTTTCACAACCTCACTCTCCTGCCTTCTCTCTGTAACCCTTGATCCCCTTACTATTCAAGAAGCTATCCTTCGCTGTCTGAAATACACGGTATGATTTGGCTTCCACAGTCTGCTGTGCAATAATTACCACAGATTAACCACCGTCTGGCTGATGAAATTCATCCTCATCTCAGTTCTAAAGGGTTGTTCCTTCACTCTGAAACTGTCCCCTCAGGTCCTAGTCTCTCTGACTAGTGGAAAAAACTTTTCTATGTCCACTCTATCCAGACCTGTCAGTATTCTGTAAGCTTCAATGAGATCCCCCTGATCTATCTAAACTCCATTGAGTACAGATCCAGAGTTTTCAAATGCTCCTAATGTGACAAGCCCTTCAACCCTGCGATCACTCTTGTAAACCTCCTCTGGAACCCAATGGCAGCACATCTTTCCTTAGATAAAGGACCCAAACTGCTTACATTATTCCAATTACGATCTACCAGAGCCATATACACTCTTAGCATTTACATCTCTGCTCTTGTACTCTAGCCCTCTTGAATGTGAAGCATTTACCTTAAAAACTGCAACTGAAATTTATATGTTAACCTTAAGCATGTCCTGAACTAGGATTCCTAAGTTCCTTTGTGCTTCAGATTTTCAAAGCTTTTCCCCCTTTTGGAAATAATCTGTGTCTCTATTCTTCCTACCAAAGTGCATAACCTCACACTTTCCCACATTGTATTCCATCTGCTAGTTTTTGTCCATGCCCTTAGCTTGTCCAAATCCTTCTGCAGCCTCCTTGCTTCCTCAACACTACCTGTCCTTCAAACATAGCAACAATGCCCTCAGTTCCTTCATTCATCAATGTATAGCTGTGGTCCCAACACGGACCCCAACGGAACTTCACTAGTCACAAACTGCCATCCTGAAAAGATCCCTTTATGTCTATTCTTTACCTTCTCCCAGTCAGTCAATCCTCTATCCACACCAATACCAAGTCCCCAATATCATGGGCTCTTCCCTTAAAGACCTTCTGGAAATCTAAATAGATCAAGTGGCACTCCTTGTCAGTCATGACGTCCCCTTGATGAAGCTGTGCTGACTTGGCCCTGCTTTACCATGAACTCTGCCCTATTTTACCATCATTTTGTCAATGGCGTCTAGAGGTTCCTCAGTGATAGTGTTCTCCCTGGAGTGCAGCTCAAGATTGATTTGCACCCATCACTCCAACAATAGTCTCCCCTGCCTTTGTCTCTAACAGTAATGACCTTTGACTCTAATAGAACCATTACTTTTGCTGATGCATCTTTCTGATCCTTATTTGGACCTCGGTACTGATAAGATCAGATCAAAAGTGAGGGAAGGTGCAAAGTCATCTGCTTTTATTGCATTTTGAATCGAGTCTAGTTCAAGCTAACAATTTTGTATTGCTGCTTAGTTTATGAGTTATTAAAAACGGATTAGTACTGAAATGTTGATGCTGGTTAAAAATCATTCCCAAGGAAGCGGTTGGCTTCTACATAATGTTTTTAAGCCATTTAATATAAGAATACTCCAGAGCATAACTGCTACAGTACTACACCTTTGAATACTTCAAATTTTATGGTTCATTGCTGATACAGTTTTTAAAATCAAAAATTAAAACCATAGATCTGCAGGTAGAACTCTAACTTTCAAAGCCGAGTATCCTTGGAGAGATGTCAATTAACCCAGATCCTTATTTATTAATCACAGGTCAGGACCTCAAACTTCGAAATCCCCCTCATTTTTTAGAGTTTTTCCATTAGCTTCAGTCATCCAAGGAGCCACCTCAGGCACTGTAACTTAAATACCTCCTTCTGCGCTGTCGCATTCTCTGATTCTATGGTGCCATTATAAAAGGGATTCTTTTAACCAACCAAATCTGACACAAAGAAGGTGACACTCCACAAAAAACGATATCACACCTTAAATGGGGGATTCGTACAGCAAGCAGATACCTTTGCTAAATGAAGCGAGTGCTCCAAAACAATGGTAACAGCATTTCACGAATGAAGAGCGCTCTCTGAAAATGAAGAGAACACTCCACAACTGAAGAGGATGACCCCACACACCCATTCAATTAAACAACCTCTTACTAAGTGAAGATGATGTTTAATTCAATGAAATTGGTGTTATCATACACTTAAATGGGGCACTAATAAAATAAGCCACTATTCAATTAAAATAACTCTCCATAAATGAAGATAATACTCTACACAATGAAGGAGAAAGTCACATGAAGTGATGACAATTATCCATCAATGAAGATGGAAATCCTATAGAGTGGTAAAGAGGTTAATTCTACATAATGAAATAAGTGAAGATGGTACTGCAATCAATAAAGATGGTATTCTAATTGAATAAAGATAATATCCATAGACGAAGATGGCACTCTCATATTGTGAACACAGCATTTCATACACTGAAGTTAAAAGCCCATTCATGAAAATGTGTATTCTGCAAATAAAGAGAATGCACCTATGCAATGAAGAATGCACCCAATAGCCAACTATGTAAGGACATGTTTCTCAGTACAGGGCACTCACGCATAATAAAGTACCACTACAATTAAAGGAACAGAGCACTCTGTAAACTCTTGTGCCACCTGTAATTACCATGGCAGTGAGGAATCGATGTCAGGTGGAAGACAGCAGCTCCTTTCCCATTATCTGAGAGGGCTGATTCTCAATTTCTGGCTTCACACTTCCATGCTACTGGTATTTGGTCCTTCCCTGTGGAGTGGAGTGAGCAGATTGCAGGACCTCCCAGTGGGATTGGTTCTGAGCTTGGCCATCAAGAGGTTCAGGCAGCATGAAGTCAATGGGGATTTATTTGCCTTTCTTCCTTGGCCAAGACCAAGCCCAAGTCTCCTGGAGGGAAAGTACACGCAGCTCACTGTTACACTGTAGATCTGCTAAGTCTGATGGCACTAGGGAGATGGTCGGCTGGAATGTATCATCCCACCTTGCAAAGCCATTTTAATCTGATTAATTAAGTTTCTTTAAGAGTTTTGATTTTTTTTTTCTTTCTGTAATTCAGTGTTGTTTTCAGAAAGAACTTAATTCCTTTATATTGGAAAACATCTGCTTGGATGCTAAGAGGTATAAATGAATATGACACTCATCCAATTAAAGATAGCAAATCACTAAAGGAGAAAATGACATTATTATTCGATGAAGATAAATTATAAAGAAAAATGCTACAGTGATGAAATTAAGAGGGTACTTTCATAGAATGGTGAAAGCACTGCTTAAATGAAGGTACAATTCCATTTAATGTAGAAGGTACTTCCATCAACAAAGATGGCACTCCCATACTATGAACAGGGATCTCATATAATGAAAATAGCACACCATGAAACAGAAGTGTGCTCCCTCACATGTATATGAACGTTTGAATTAAGAACAGGAGTAGACCATTCAGCCTCTTGAGTTTGAAAGACCATTAACTAAGATTGTGATGAATTTAATTCCTGCCTACTCCTGTTAACCTTTCAGTCCTTGCTTAATGACAATCCATCTGCCTCTGCCTTAAAAATATTCAAGCTATCTGCTTCCAGCATTTTTTCAGGGAGATAATTTCAAAGACTCATGACCCTCTGTGACAAAGTAGTTTGCTTCAATTCTGTTTCAAACAGACGGCACCTGATATTTTTTAAAAATGAAGATAACTATGTGCTGTTTTGGTCTCTGGATTTAAAATAAGGACATAATTGCATTAGATGCAGTTCAGAGAAGGTTCACCCATCTGATTCCAGGGATTAGGATCAATTAGGATTCCTAGGATTATTTTATGACGAATAATTGGTCAACTTGGGCCTATAATCATTGGAGTTTAAACATAATCTTATTGAAACATATAGGGTTCTGAGTGGTCTTAATAGAATGAATTCTGAAAAAGATGTTTTGCCTTATGGAAGAAGGTAGTACTATAGGATGGGATTTATCAATGAGTTGTGTCCCATTTAAAATGAAGGTGAAAGAGATTGTTTCTTTTCTCTCAGCGTGTCATGTGCTTGCGGAATTCTCTGCTGCAGAGAACAGTGTAGGCAGGGTAATTGAAATTTTAAATGGCTGAGTTAGATGGATTCTTGATTTACAAAGGAATTAAAGGAAATATGAAGTAGATATATACTTCTATGTAAAGTAAAGTAAAAAGGAAAGTAAAAGCCACAATCAGGTCAGCCTTGTTCACATCAAATGGTACAGGATGCTCAAGAAGCTTAATGGTCTAATTGCTCCCAATTCATATGTTCGTATATACTCGCATGAAATCCAGATAACAAAATGAGAATGCACTCTCAGAAATGAAGAGATCTTGTCATTCAATGGAAATGCTATCTATTAATGAAGATGGCACATAATTACTATGAAAAGAGCACTCATATACAATGAGGATGGCAACTCTACGTGAAGGAATATAATCACGATATGGATTGTCCTGTAAACCACATTTCCATTTCGCAAGATCCATGGCAGAAGAACAGCCCCATAAAATTGTATCTTACCAACTTTCTCTATTCTGAAGCCTTATTAAATTTTAAGTGTATCCTTGTAGCTTTCATCTTCTGGTAGGGCACAGGAGGGATCATCTCTGACTTGCTGTTGCTCAGTAGGAAGCCGGCAGGAGGAGGCTGTGTGTGTGAAGATTCTTTTCCTTATGACCTTTTCTCTTTCAGAACAATAGCTTAACCTCAGGAGTGAAAAAAGTGCACAGTTTCAGGTCCTAATATTCTGTTAGTGAAGAAAGGTGTAACAAAAATGTTTTGTGACAATCGAAGAAAGATTGTATGACTCCATGGGGTTTTCTTAGAATGTGCTATAGTTCATTATTCATGAAGGTGTTTTAGGATAATGAGGGCTAAAATTAAAGGATTTTTATTCAATTGTTCTGATCACCTTTGATATGTAGTAGGCTTTGATTATCACAAAATGTTTCTCCCTCCAAGTATCTACCTATTATGCATCATATATTGTTTTCTTCGAAGCTGTCTTGAAATATTCCTGTCCAATATGAGAGACATTCTTATTTTAACATTGCAGTCAATGGAAGTGTATAGAAATTAACTCTACGTTATCAAAATGTGAGCTGTCAATGTTCAAATTCCACAACTGAGACCATCCATGACCTGAAGTGATCTTTAAAAAATAAACACCAATCAATAACAGTTGTATTAATCACCTGGCCATAAATTGAAGCAAGTTCACAAAACCAATGTGGAATACACAAAGCCATCTAACCTTTGAATTTTAAGATACGGTAACTGAATCAGATGACTAGGAATTTGAATCCCCATTCCAATTTGCACATGCCGAATAAATGATACATATTGGACATGAAAGATTTCTGGCAGAGTATCCCAACTTGGATAGACAATTTGACCAAACTCGGATTACACAAATGAACCCTATTTCAGCAGCTCCTTTGAGCAGCAGAAGAAAGAAATATGGACTGGTAATAACAACAAATTCAGGTAACAAATGAGTTCTTTCCCTCTGTCCTTTCAAATGAAGAAAATGCTGCTTAAGTCATAGACAAAAGGGTTAACTGACACACTGGAAGACCAAATATTTAATAAATGAATGATAATAGTACAGATTATTGAATGGTTAAACAATGCTTCTGCTGCTTGAAGTATTCTGATGCCCTACATTATTTAATAGAGTGATGTTGAACCTTTTGGTCGTCTGGTACATGTTCCTCATCTTTAAGAGGGGCCAACACTTGTCAACCAGGTAAGGATGAAGAAAAAAGGTGGAGAATAAAGGAATGGAGGAACTGTGTGTGACATATCTGACTACAGCATCAATGAATTCTATGCCAGTACCCACTCACCGACAGCTCATTTTCACTATGTCAATGACCATCACCATGTTTCCTCGGTCACGACGCTGAAATAAAACCACTGGAAAGCATACATTCCACACCAAGTTTAGATACCAAACTACTCAATACTTCATATAAAATGTAATTCATCACCCTTGTACGCTACATACAAGGCCTGTCTTCTTGTTGTCTTTACCTATCTTTGATGTGGTGCTATCTATTGAATGGGAACATGACTGGCACATGGTTGCTCACTTTCACTGGGGGAGAAAGCAGCTGGCCTTGCAGGATGACCATGACCAACTCTATACTGAGAAAGCTGAGTTTTGAACGTCACCTTCTTGGTAGCATGGGGGCAGCAGTCATTGGCTGGCAGTCAGACAACCGAAAAGGCACTGGAGAAATGGCAGTGGTAATCCTGCTTGGATTGATAAGTGGCCAGTAAACTTTGTGTCATGCAAGTGTCAGCCAATGGCCAACTCCAACAAGAATGTCCTGTGATCGATCTTTCACACTCAATGGCATTATCCTTATTGAATCACCAACATGCTAAGGGTTGCCTCATATCTCCTCAAAGCATGTTTAATATCTACAACGTCTACTTGATGGATGAGCAGTGCTCTGAAAGCTGCACTTCTAAATAAATCTGTTGGACTATAACATGATGTTGTGTGATTTTTAATACTATCTACAACATACAACTCAGGAATGTGTTGGAGAACTCCCCATTTGTCTTAATGAGTGCATCAAAATGCTCAACACTGTCCAGAACAAAGCAACTCGCCTTGACTGGCATCACATGAGCACCTTCAACATTCATTCCCTCCATCAGCAATGGTGGCAGTGTGCACCATCTACAAGTTGCATTGCTGCTACAATTCATCAAGGCTCCAAAAACATTACATTTCAAATTTGCAAACCACTACTACCTAGAAGGACAAGGGAGCAAGTACGTAGAAACGCCACCACCTTCAAGTTCTCCTCAAAACCACATGCCATCTTGGGTGGGAATTATATAGCTATTCCTTCATTACTGCCATTTGAAAATCCCAGAACCCTCTCCCAAATGTATGCATACCCACAAGACATGGACTGCAGTGGTTCAAGAAGACAGCTCAGTGCTGCCCTCTCAAGGGCAACGTAGGATGAGCAATGAATTCTGGCTTAGCTAGTGATGCCAACATCCTGCAAATGATTTTTTAAAATATGCAATTTCGATCAGAAGTAGCGAGAATAAATGATAATTAGATGGCATGCATTGTGAGTAGACTGTCTTTCAAGTTCCATCAACAAGACTTTTCATTTACGTTGAGTTGTATAACTTTAAGTTTAATTTACCTATCTACCAGGCCTGTTGTCAAGGAAAGGCCGCCAGCATTCTCAAAGATCCATCCCACCCTGGCAATGTTTTTCAACAACCTCTACCATTGGGGAGAAGGTACAGAAGCCCTAAGCACACCCACCAGCTGGTTTCAAAACAGTTTGTACCCTACTGTTGTTAGAATACTGAATGGACTGTCAAACTCTTAACATTCGTCTGTGCCTGTGTTTTTGTTTTTGCCGCTGTTTACCTATTATTTACTTATCAATGCTACTTAACTCTGTGATCTGCCTGTATTGCTCACAATACAAAACTTTTCACTGTGCCTTGGTACATGTGACAATCAATTCAATTCAACTCAGTTCAATTCAATTCAATATATATTTTGCAGTTGTTGTTTTCAAAAGGGAGAGACATTTTATTTTAGAAGTTTTTGTTTCGTGGGAGCTTGGTGCTGAGAGGCTTGAGTGTCTGTTCGCATACCTACAATTTAATGAAGTTTTACAACACTTGAAATGAAGAGACAGTAAATTATTATAATAAAAATGAAGAGAGAGAAAACAATTATACTTTTGCCTAACAAGAGGGTCCAAGCCACGATAAAGCACGTCTTTATAGCTCATATGTTTTAAGTAATTGTCAGTTTACCCTGCACTTTGTTTTCAAACATCTAAGCAAGGGATACCAGCTGAAGAAATAGCAGCTAGTGAATGTGGATAATGGTGAGCTCTCATTCTTCATAGTCCAATGTTAAAAAAAGACTCAGCCTTTCTTTCGAAGATAACCCCTTCATCCCAGAAATGAATTAGGTGAACCTTCTCTGAACTGCTTCGAGCACAATTAAATCATTTTGTTCAAATAAGAAGAACAAAATTGTATCTTACCAAAGTCCTGTAAGCTGCAATAAATTTGACCATCCATTACTCTTGCAATAAAGTCATGATATGGAGGTGCCAGTGTTGGATTGGGGTGGACAAAGTCAAAAATCACACAACACCGGGTTATAGCTTGCGGTTTCAAATAAGTCTGTTGGATTTATAACCTGGTGTCATGTGATTTTTGATCTGGTAATAAACACCAATTTGTCCACTTGTCTTCCTAATCACTCACTGTACCTGCAAGCTATCCTTTTGAGAGTAATGCACAAGAACATCCAGATCCTCTGTACCTCCACATCTGCATTCTCTCTCCTTTAAATCATATACTGCTTTTCTGTTGTTTAGACGAATGCCCATTTTCTCACATCTGTCAAATTTTTGTCCACCTGATCAATTGGTGATCCTTTTCCAACTCTCCACCACCTCTTGACTGCTTAATTTTTTTTTACCTGTCTTTGTGTCAATGGCAAATTTAGCTACCATGCATTCAGTCCCCACATCCAGATCATTGATATTTGAGGCCCCATTACTGATCTATTGCGGATTCCCTTGTTAGACTTTGACATCCCCAAAAAAACCATTTATTCTGCTTTTTATTAGCCAATCAATCCTCTATCCATTTTAATATGCTACCCTTGCACCATGAGATTTTATTTTATGTGATAACATTTGATGTAGCATTTTATAAAATACTTCTTGGAAATCCAAGTACACGCAATTCACAGATTCCTCTTTATTCATCTTGTGTGTTACTTTCTCAAAATCTCAAATAAATTAGTTAAACATGACCTCCATTTCAAAAATCATTGTTGACTCTACCTAATTACATTATGATTTTCTAAGTATCCTGTTATAACCTTTTTAATAATGGATTTCAGAAAATTCCCAATTATAGACATTAGGCTAACTTGTCTTCCTCATTTCTGTCTTCATCCTCTCAGATAGCTCAGAATACAGATGTTACATTGGCTATTTTCCAATCCACTGATACTTCCACAATCTAAGGAATTTTGAAAGACTATAGCCAATACCTCTATTGCTGTAGTCATACCTTTTAAAATGTTACATTGCAAACCATTTAGTCCTGGACAGTTGTTACCCTCAGATCAAATAGTTCTTACAGCATTTGCCTTTCGCCTGTTGGGTTTTAAGTCTCTTTGTTACGTTTTATCACTTTTTACAGTGAAACAAACACCTGTTCATTACCTCCCCCATTTGCTGGTTTTATCACTTAACAATTCCACAGTCTCATTCTCTTGAGGACCATTAGGAGCTTTACTTGTTTTTTATCCAATTCAAGGACTCATAGAAACTCTTACTATTTGTTTTGTATATTATTAGCAAGCATTCTCTCATACTCTATCTATTCCCTCCTTATTTGTTTTTAAATCCTTTGCTTGTTCTTACAATCTGTCCAATAGTCTGACCTCAAACAAGAGAGATCCTTAACAAATTCTTCACATCACATTCACCAGCATTGCCATTGCTGAATCTTCCACTGTCAATATCTTCTATGTTATTATTAACAAGAAATGTAAGTGGACAAGCTATGTAGATACTATGGCTATAAACGTAGGTGAGAGGCTGGGTATTCATTATGAGAGACTCATCTCCTAACTTGGTAAAGCCAATTTCTTAATACCTGCATGACTCAAGTCCAGAAAGTGACAGAATAATCCCATCTTATCTGGATGTACGCAGCCCCAACAAGACTCAAGAGGTTCAACAGTACCCAGGACAAAAGAGTCCATTTGATTGACAACCTATCGCCTTAAACGTTTACTTACTTCACGTCCACACCCAGAATGTACCAATTACAAGTCTCGCTGTAGCAACTCATCAAGCTTCCTTTAACAGCACCTTTCAAATGCACAGTGATAACATCAGGAAAACAAAGATACTAGGCACTTGGGTACATCACCACCTCCAAGTCTCCTTCTGAGGCACACTATCCTAATTGGGACTGTATCATCGTTCTTTCACTGTGGCTTGCTCAGAAACTTGGAGTTTCCTTTCTAACAGGATTGTGGGTGCACCTTCACTATATGAACTGCAGAAGTACCCCAAAGTAGCTCACTCTCAAAGTCAACTGGGGATTCACAAAAATGCTGACTCTGTGAGTGATGCCGATATCTCCTAAACAAATAAATGCAGTATGACAAAATAAATGATCTATTACCTTATAAATCACTGCTAGAGAAGGGTAAGTAAATAAATATACCAAGGGCAAAGCTGTGATGAAGATCACTGAAAGATAATCAGCAATCATGTCTATAATGGTGGTGGGCAGAATGTGGGTAGGAGAACGTGCAATTCAGAACTCCTGATCCCATTTATTGTGATGGAAACACAACTGAAGGCTGGGGCTTCAGTGGGAGGTTCAGAAGAATGGAAAACTTTGGAAGGAAGCCTATTACGTGGTCAGAGCCTGGATTGGGAAATACAGAGCAGGGATTCAGGGGAAAAATATTGTAGCCTTGGCTGGTGATGGAGCAGAAGTTGAGGCATGCGGTTTATATGTTCAGAGGGATTTGGAGGAGGACAATGGCTCAGACGGAGGTTGGAACCTAGAGTTTGGAGCCTGGGAGGCGTATTGGAAACCTAGGTGAGTGTAGGTTAACGGAGGCGTAAGGCACAGGGGAGTGGATGTTTGGGGTTATATGGAATCAGAAACCTTTCAGAGAGGCCTTGTGGCCTGGAGTCAAGGAGCAGGGATGTTCAGAGGAGTGGAAGGGTGAGGAAAATTGTCAATGGGAAAGTGCTCAATCATTGATCTCCTCAAGCAAGCATTTGATGGTGGATTTATTGACAGTATTACTTTCTTGATCAGTCGTCATCAGTTCAGTGAATCCTTGGGATGCTCTGGAATCTTGGCAGGTCAGTGAAAGTTGAAAACTGGAATGACAGTGACATTCAGTACCACCTGCCATGGTAGGATTTGAACCCATTATCCCAGTGCATTAGACTGGGGCTTCTGAGTCACCAGTCTAATGGTGTAACCATTGCGTCATCACTCCCTTGTATCTACGCAGCCTCCTTAGACCCTCTGGTAAAGCTATAAATGGGTGGACTGAATGCAGAAAGGAGTCAGATTTTTCAGACCTTCATCCAAACCAAAATTTTGGATATAAAACTCTGCTTAATGTATCATGAGGTTTCTTGAATCTGATTCATGAAAGGTTTGTTTTTTGTTGTTCTGCTTCTAGTTGCTGCAGAACTCCTGTACTGAATAAGACATAGATGCTGCCTGACCTGCTGTGACCTCCAGCATTTTCTGTTTTCAAGACATAGAGCTGAGCAAGTAACTGGCTCGAAACCTCTGAAACGTTTGAGGACAACTATTTGCGATGTGAAAGGCTGATCTGCACTATTAGACACAAAATCCAGATCTACTACACTCATACAACTGACAGTACAACCAAATAAACTGTTTGCAACTTCACAAGTGGTCCTAAAATTTCAATTTGCAATTGCTTGTAATCTGACACAAATGGGACTTGTGGGAATGTTGAGTGATCAAAACAAAGGACAGACCTTGGATTTAGTGGCTTATTCAACTATATTCAGTTGGTGGAATTAAGCAAAACTTATGAACAGTTTTCCTTTCTCTAAGCCTGGACAGTGGTGGGCTGACTCCCGGCCTGATTCCCACAGCCTAGGCTCACAGACTGGACCGCAGCTCCAGGTCCCAAGGTGGCCCAGCTGCCAGAAGGAGGAGAAAGGCGGTCTCATCCCAGTACATATTTGAGCTTTCTTTAATTGCCTTTCCTGAGTCCAGGAGCCCTAACTGAACTGTGATGAACTTTGCCTTAATTTTTTTTAATCAATATGAAAAACTTCTCTTATTGATGTAGGCACTGTTATGGGGCAGCTTATAAAACTTTCCACTGTATTTTTCACTTAAAAATGCATGTGACATTTTTTTTTTCTGTTTCTATCCAGCAGAAATGTCACTGTAATAGTTAGGCAATGATAAACAGTACTGTCCCACTTATTGCTGGTGAATCTCACACTTATGGTGCCACTCAACAGTCTGATTACATTGTACCATAACATCAGGTTTTATAATTGCTTTTGAGAAAACATCAACATGTCAAGTTTTATAATGAACAAGGAGAAAGTGAGGACTGCAGATACTGGAGATCAGAGTCCAGAGTGTGGTGCTGGAAAAGCACAGCCAGCTAGGCAGCATCTGAGGAGCACGAGAATCGAGGTTTCAGGCATAATCCCTTCATCAGGAATGAGGCTTATGGACCTGGGGGCTGAGAGATAAAGGGGAGGGGGTGGTGGGGTTGGGGGTGGGGGGAAGGTAGGGGGGGGGAAGGTAGCTGAGAATGCCATGGATAGTTGAAGGTGGGAGTGAAAGTGATAGGTCGGAGAGGAGGGTGGTGCAGATAGATGGGAAAGGTGATGGACAGGTCAGGAGGGCGATGCTGGGCTGGAGGCTTGGGACTGGGATAAATGTGGAGAAATGAGGAAACTGTTGAAATCCACATTGATCCTGTGTGGTTGCAGGGTCCCAAAGCGGAATATGAGGCGTTCTTCCTCCAGGCGTCGGGTGGTAAGAGTTGGGCAATGGAGGAGGCCCAGGACCTGCAAGTCCATGGTGGAGTGAGAGTTGAAGTGTTCAACCACAGGGTGGTGGGGTTGGGTGGTGCGGGTGTCCCAGAGATGTTCTCTGAAACGATCCGCAAGTAGGCGTCCTGTCTCCCCAATATTGAGGAGACCACATTGGGTGCAAACGGATACAATAGATGACATTGTGGAGATACAGGTAAACTTCTGTCGGATGTGGAATGATTCTTTGTGGCCTCGGATGAATGTTGGGCGCAGGTTTTGCATTTCCTGCGGTGGCAGGGAAAGGTGCTGGGAGTGGGCTGGTGGGGGTGTGGATCTGACAAAGGAGTCGCGGAGGGAATAGTCTGTCTGGAACACAGATAGGGGTGGGGAGGGAAAAATATATCTGGTGGTATATTTTTGAAGGTGGTGGAAGTGGCGGAAGATGAGGCGATGTATGTGGAGGTTGGTGGGGTGGAGGGTGAGGACCGGGGGGTTCTGTCCTTGTTGCATTGGGAGGGGTGGGGTTCAGGGACGGATGTGCGGGAAGTGGAGGAGATATGCTGGAAGGCATTGTTGACCACGTGGGAGACAATCTTGGAAGAAGAAGGACCCTGCAACCACATGGGATCAATGTGGATTTCACCAGTTTCGTCATTTCCCCTCCCCCTACATTGTCCCAGTCCCAAGCCTCCAACTCAGCACTACCCTCCTGACCTTTCCCACCTATCCGCTCTACCTTCCCCTCCGACCTATCACCTTCTTGCTCACCTCCATCTACCTATTGCAATCTCAGCTACATTCCCCCTAACCGCAACCCCCTCCCATTTATCTCTCAGCCGTCCTGCCCACGAGCCTCATTCCTGATGAAGGGCTTATGCCCGAAACACCAATTCTCCAGCTCCTCGGGTGCTGCCTGACCAGCTGTGCTTTTCCAACACCACACTTTCGATTTAATAAGTAACAAGCAAATCAGTTCAACAGGAGGTATTGAAGTGGACTTGCTAATCTGCTATCTCTCTCTGTAACTTGCCTGAATCTCTTCTGTATATAGATGAAGCATAGGAAATTGATTTTGTATTTGTGCTAGCACTGATCTATTTTCATGACTCCAAATTAGGATTCGTACTGGTCATTTTCTAAGCAATCCCCCTGGCCAAGAGAAAAAGATGCAATTGACCAATTAGCAGTTGAACCGATTTACTTTAGCACAACACAAGGGGATTTTTCTTTGTAGAAAACTACACAATAAATATAAAAAGCTTCAAAGTACAGAAAAAGGGCCATTGCAGGGATGTAAAATCCTGAATTATTAAATACATTATTAAATAATTCACTGAATTGCAAAGATAGAGAACAGTGAAGTTGAATTTCATTGTGTTACAACTGGGAGCTTGAGGCAAGTTCATCAGTTTCAGTCCTTACAAAGAAGAGTGAAACAATTGAAGCAAAGGTGTCTTTCTAAAATGAATATGTTTGTGCTGATGACATTAAACCAAACTCGGAAATAAGCATAGGGACACAATATAACCCTATCTCAGTCATGGCTGAATAAAAGGCAAGACCAGCATTAAATGACCTTGGGCACTGTTTCTCAATGTCATGTTTGGATGAACCATTAGAGATGATTATCTAAGACATAGATGTGCTCCCTGTCTAACGTCACAAGGCAGGCAAAGCAACATATGCCCATTTTGATAGTTAGTTTCTCTTGGAGGAGGTCAATAGTCTGTTGCCAGAGGGATGCCACTCCATGGCTGACAAATGACTCTCCCACTGTTGCTACCTGCAATAGTGATATCAGAAGGATTAAAAGGCTGGTAACATTGACACAAGTGGTGAGCAAGTCCCTGACACAGGGTTGGAATAAACTGTTCATGAGATTTTGGAGATGGTGGATAATTGGTGCAGCATCATGGACATACAGTAATTCCTGATCCCATGCTGCACTCAGCTTTCAGTTTTGATGGGTTCAGGAATGTCAGGGGATTCACTCCTTCTGTGTTGCCAAGGTAACCCAGGTCAGGAGGACAGAGAAACAGTTAGAAAACAGAACAGGAGCTAACACACTCCTTATTTTCAACCCATTGTTGATCTCAAAACTGTCAGAATTGGGGATATCGAAATGAAGTGTGCACGCATGTCATAGAGTCATAGACTCAGAGATGTACAACATAGAAACAGACCCTTCGGTCCAACTCATCCATGCTGACCTCATCCTAAACCTATGCCCTCTAGTTCTGGACTCCCCAACCCCAGGGGAAAGACTTTGTCTATTTATCCTATCCATGCCCCTCAATAATTTTGTAAACCTGTATAAGGTCACCCCTCAATCTCCGACGTTCCAGGGAAAACAGCCCCAGCCTGTTCAGCCTCTTCCTAAAGCTCAAATTCTCCAACCTTGGCAACATCCTTGTAAATTTGTTCTGAAGCCTTTCAAGTTTCACAACAGCTTTCCAATAGGAAGGAGACCAGAATTGCAAGCAATATTCTAACAGTGGCCTAACCAATGTCCTGTACAGCCGCAACATGACCTCCCAACTCCTGTACTCAATACTCTGACCAATAAAAAAAAGCATACCAAATACCTTCTTCACTATCTTATCTACCTGCAAGTCCACTTTCAAGAAGCTACGAACCTGCACTCTAAGGTCTCTTTGTTCAGCAACACTCCCTAGGACCTTACCATTAAGTGTATAAGTCCTGCTAAGATTTGCTTTCCCAAAATACAGCAACTTGCATTTATCTGAATTAAACTCCATCTGCCACTTCTCAGCCCATTGGCCCATCTGGTCAAGATCCAGTTGTAATCTGAGGTAACCTTCTTCGCTGTCCACTACACCTCCAATTTTGGTATCATCTGCAAACTTACTAACTGTAACTCTTATGCTCACATCCAAATCATTTATGTAAATGACAAAAAATGTCAGACTGCAAGGTTTGGGAGGACATGTCATTTTCTCTAGTTTCTGCTGGAGGCCCATCCTGTTCATGGGGTTAAATGTTGAGAGATCCACAGAAGCAAGTGAAACAATGTTTATCATGCTCAGCACTTCTCCTGAAATTCTTGTGGGGAGATGATCCTGATCCTCACCCTCATTTTCACTCTCACCCTTATACTCTTCCTCACCCTCACTCACCTTCACTCTCACCCTCATCCTAACCCTCACCCAAATCCTCTCCCTCACCCTCATACTTTCCCTCACCCTCATCCTCATCCTCACCCTAACCC
>NC_057731.1:8164486-8187351 GCF_004010195.1 Chiloscyllium plagiosum | reverse complement strand
TCCTCACCCACACCCTAACCCTCACCCTCATGCTCACCCACACCTTAACCCTCACCTTCACCCACACTCTAACCATACCTCTCAACTTCACCCTCACACTCACCCTCACCCTATATTTAAGCCTCACACTCACCCTAATCCAAACCCAAACCCTCACCATAACCCTCACCCAAATCTTTACCCTCACCTTAGTCCTAACCCCAACACTAATTCTCACTCTAATCCTAACCCTTACCTTCACCACAACCCAAATCTAAATCCTCATTCTCATCCTCACCCTAACCCTTTCCCTTCACCCTCAGTCTCACCCCAACATTTGGCATCATCCCAACCCTCACCCTCAACCTCACCCTAACCCTCACATGAATCCTAAGCCTTACCCTCACCCTAACCCTAACCATAATCCTCACCCTCACCCCCATTGCCCAGTGAATCCACCTGTTCTGATGCCCGTTAGCACCTCCAGATACACTGCTGGCTGGGTGAGAAAGCCTTGTTAGAATGGCCTTGCCAATAGCCTTGAGAATGCTGAGGAATGAGATGCTGCAATCCCCTTTGCTCCTGTACAAGGTGAAGGCTGTGGTGCCGTGCACCTCCTCGAGGACAGAGCCTCCTCTCCAGCAGAAGAGGGCGAGGTTGTGGAGATATGACAGTGGGGCCGGGCTTTCCATACTTGAACAGCTCAGCATTCCAGCTCCTAGATTGCAGGCAGCTGCAGAAGATCATTAAGCACAGGCTGAGAAAGAACCAGTTCACATGGTTATAGCCTGGACTCCCCATCTCTGCACTGAGCCATTGCTTGTTCCTGTCAGTCAGTACTTCCCTATCTGAGGATTTCAAAGCTGCAAGTTTGAATTGCAGGAGTGTTTTTTGCAGGGTGAGTCGTGAACCAATACCTTTGTTCCTGTCTTCTCCTTTACTGACTGATGATTGATCATGGAGGCTTGACGCTTCATCGGAATTATCTAGTGAACCCTGGGGAGGAGGGAACTACCTGAGAGTTTCTGATATTTACCATCTTCCCTTGTACAAGAAATATTGATGCACAGAACCTCATTGTGTTTGTACCCGTGTATTTTCTATGGTTGTATCTTCATAATGCTACTGACAAGTGAGTGATCAGTATCACAGTCTGCTGTTGTAATAGGTGTGAAGAATTCTGGACAGTTTATCCTGTTTGGTATTACCAGTTCAAGCCAGTCCCAGTGGCGGGGCTGGGACTGTTGGTAAATAAGAGCCAAATAACCAGAGCTTGTGATTTTGAGGGGACCTAATGACCTTGCGTTGGGAGTGGTGATGCAGTGTTTGGGTTGGAGGCTGGGAGTGGGGCTGAGAGTTCATGTCAGAGTCAGCACTGGGGCTGGTGATTTCTGTTCCAGACACTGGGCAGTGGCTAAATCTTGTTCTGGTTTCTAAGCAACAAGAAGATTTTGGTTAAACAAAGTACACAATAGCTCCTATTCACTTACATTCATCTTGCCAACAATGTGACATCAAAGGCACAGTTGTCATAAGGCTCCATCTGATCAAAATGTTATGTTAGTGTGGGACAGGAACAATAAACGTTTTCCACTTGGAGATAATCAAGAATATCATCAAGAGTTTTGGAGTGTATTGATAGGATTTGCTGAATATGTAGATGAACCTCTGCGTTAAAATATGATATAATTGTGACCCCAGTTGTCATGAATTTATCTATCTGCTGAATGGATTTTCCAAGAGCTACTCCAAGGGATGATCCCTGTCATTGACACATCATGTATATATACATTGTTTTAAAGAAAGATCATTTGGAGAAGCACTTGGAAGTCTGTTCTGTGAAAATCTGAAGAGCAGATGGACCCAAAGAAATTATCATAAAACACGATGGCAGAGGTTGAGACACTCTGTGGGAATAGAAAGTTTTTCTGAAGGTGACTGGAATTGACATGATGCAACATTGAGCAAGGCAAAATGCCCTAAGAGGGCTTCAAGGAAACACAAGGAAAGAACATTTCAGCAAACTATGGTTAGGTTGAGGACTTACTGCAATTTCTGTTCAATCACCTGAATAGTCAATAAGTTTGATACTATTTTAATTTTTCTGATTCAAGATCCACCATTATAGTTCTTGGAGGCAATCAAAGTTTCCTCTTGGGTCGACCGGAAGCAACAACCTGGGACACTAAAGTTATGAAGGAGACGACTTATATCTTCAGGAATCAGACCCAACCTTTTTTGATCTGGGAGGGTTGTGTGCGAGGTGGCTTCTGTTCAGGTGATGAGTTTGGCTTCAGTGATATTTGCCCTTCAATTTGTGAAGTATTCCCTCAACGTTTCCAGAAATAACAACCTGGATCCGAGATGCTTGGACAGCATTTTCCAAAGGTCTTCCTCAGCTTATCCCAGCTGCTGAAAAACTCAGACCAAGAAGATTAGAGTACATTCTGCCAAGAACTGAGAGATCAGTTTTTCAAAAAGTCTCATCAGCTTTATAGTCCCATCTCCCTTCATGCCGTCTGAAGTTTAGTGGCCTATTTTTTTGTAGAACTTCCTAATAAGGAACAATACCAGTTAGGTTTTGCAGGATATAGTCACTAACAGGCCCAGGTTCACCATTTCAAGAAAAAAATTTGTGTCTGTCAAGATTTTAAAAATGTTCTTCCAGTCCATGGTGAACATAGATCTTTAACTACTCCGACAGAAATGCTAGTTTTAGACCAAAGTAATGGCCTTGAAGAAATGCTACATGTGGTTACAGACAATATAATGGAAGAAAACCCTGGGACAAGGCAATACATCAGGGCCCATGGCTCGAAGAAAATAGCTGTGCTTGGTGCAGGTGGACAGCTGCCGTTCTCAGTTAAGAGAATGCCCACTAAGCTTGGTCTGGGGTCCAAGGTAGAGGATGGAGATAGATATGGAGCTAGGGGCATGGGGCAAGAGCAGCACTGAGGTCTGTGATTTCTATCCCTCATACAAGGTGGTCACAATGAACAAGCAATGATCAGTTTGAGCTTAAAGTAATCTGACAGTACTGCATATGCATGCTCACAGGGAGCAGCAACTCTGCAGAAGAGGAGTCCTCTACCTATGCTGAAACATCCAAACATATTCGAGTTTTTCAACAGACATCAGAAGATTCTTTGTCCTTATCAAGTTTTCTGGGTATACTGTCAGAACTGTCATTGATTATCTTTATCTCATCAGTAAGCAAAATGCTGGAAATCTGAAACAAACACAGAGAATTCTTGAGAAACTCAGCAGGTCTGGAAACATCAGTGGAAAGTGAAACAAAGCTAATGTTTTGAGTCTGGTACACAGAAGTGAAGGTTGATGGAAATATTGTTATATATTTTTGACAGAAGCGCATGAGGAATAGATGGAGTTGAGACCCAGAGAAAAAGACAAAGAGGTTGACAACTCTTTGAAGAAGAAAGAAAAGTGTAAAATGGGTGTAAATTAATATGGAGGAGAAAGTGAGGTCTGCAGATGCTGGAGATCAAAGTTGAAACTTTATTGCTGGAACAGCACAGCAGGTCAGGCAGCATCCAGGGAACAGGAGATTCGACGTTTCGGGCACAGGGCCTGTGCCCGAAACGTCGAATCTCCTGTTCCCTGGATGCTGCCTGACCTGCTGTGCTGAGCCAGCAATAAAGTTTCAACTGTAAATTATTATGTGAAAGGGAGGGAATGGCTCTTCTATACTGAGGATCTGTTCCTTTGGGCTTGCATTGTGCTTTGTTAGAATATTGCTACAGGTTCAGGACAGAAATGTTAGCAAGATGGCTTATTGAAATCTTTATTTCATGTTGTCTCTCCTCATCCAGCAATGTTTATAACTGTTACTGAATAGTTCTTTACGTCCCAGTGGGAAGCTTTCCATTGCAAAGCACAGCGTCTATCCAGCAATTCCTCCATAAGTCACAGTCTTCCAATCTTCTGAAGAAGTCAATCGAGTAAATCAATGCTCTGCAGTCTTCCCATTTGATTCCCTTATCTCTTTGTCCTGAAATTGAGCATGCAGTACAGAAAGCTGAAGATGTTATTATACTGTATCCAGAGAAGAATGGTGACATTTAGCATTCCTTAGCTGATTGTACAGCTTCTCCAATCAATGATGTTTCAGTATCTACTGTTTTTTTTAACAAAGAAGACGGTTGGGGACATGATAAAAGAAGTTGAAATACAGTGTTGTACGTATGGTGATGCAACAGTCCAGATGCTACCTATCCTTGCTCTATAATAAAGTATGGGATAGTGATACTAATCTTGCTATTTGCATTTCAGCTTCTGTCTGCACATTTCCAGACCTACCTACATATTATGACTGTTACCTTTCTACAATAAACTGGATTAGGGAGAATTGGAAGTCTACCATTGCAGCTGGATCTGTGAACAACTGACTTGGAAGTGGGGAGATGGTGATGTTTGAAACTATTGGATTGGAAATATGCTTCAGTCAATAATGTTAAGAAAATATTTTCAGGTAATAATGTTGGAAACAAGGAAAATATTTCAGGGAGATATGGTGATAAGGTTTACCTCTAAGGTCGGCTATGTTGTAACTATAATTTTGGTAGTCAAGTGTTAGTCTATCTGCTGTGAGGTTTTCCCAAGAACCAGTGAAGGGAAAAAGCTCATTGCGTATATATTCTTAATAAAGATCATTTAACAAAGTACTTGAAATTCTGACCTGAGAATATCTGAAGAAAAGATGAACCCACAGAAATCAACATAAAACAATAGAAGTCATCCTTCTCTTCAGCAAGAGGTGCAGGAAATTGGATATAGAGGGACAGCTATCAGGGAAAGTTGTGCTGACCTTAGCCAACATGTGGCTTTCAGGTATCTGACAAGGTAGGGTGTTTCAAAAAGGCCTATATGACTGCACTTCAGTATCTTTGACTCTCCCGAGCTGGACTCTCAAGGCAATGGGTGCTATTTGACCTACAGCAGGAATCTGTTGGCCAGTGCACTTTCACATCATTATTGTATTTCTGGGGTCAAGATTACTTTGAGATCCACCACAGCTAAGTATACTGCTATGTAGTGTTAAGTCATCAGAAGTGGCTGTGTGGAGACAGTACAGGGTCTCTTGTTGATGAAGTCTGCTCGCAAGAGAGATGAAATAACTCCATGAAGAGTGGTACCCTATCAGCAAGTACCCCTTTAATACACATGCATAGTACATGACAGTGATCCAGCTAGCTCACAGCCAGCTCCCAGAGTGAACAGAACTTCTGACACTCCTGTTTATATCTGTCAGTCAGGGCTCCCTGATTGAACCAGATGAACAGGCCCAATCAGGGAACTCCTATTCTCTGAGGTGCATCTTGCTGACCTTGTTACAATCACTACAAGAGACTTATGCACTCAGCTCCCTCTTCTCAATAAACTAACCAGCAGGAGTAGATCACACACCTGCATTTGACACATAGCAACACGCTGTGGTAAAATCACTGGCAAACAGTCCCCATTTGTTGTATTGTCTGATATTCCCATCCTAAATTCCTGCATCCCCACACTTAACAAGACCATAAGATGTATCATATGAAGTAGGCCATTCAGCCCATCAAATTTGCTTCACCATTCAATGAGATCATAGCTGATCTGATAATTCGCAGTTCCAGTCTCCTACCTTTTCTTCCCATTATCATACTGAACCACTAACTTACAGTTTTATTATGCTTTTATGACCTATGCAGTTAGAAGGTCAGAGAGTAAAACAAGCAGGAAAGACAAAATCTTGGAAATTAAGGAACAGAGAATTTATGTCTTTGGATATTTCTTCTGAGCCAATGCATATTGTCAACATCACAGTAATGACTTCATTTTATAAGTTCTTAATTGACTATGAAGTACATTGGGGCACCTTGAGTTTGTGGCAGGTGCTATATGAATGCAAATCATTCTTTTCCCTCATTAATAATTTTGCAGTCTGCTCACCCAGGTTAGCCCTTGATAACTGGTTACTGGATTCCACATGTTGAATATCTTAATGGTGCATTTTAATACAGAGTAGGTTTCTGTCATTGGGGCGTTAACTCTCTGAACCCAAAAGTCTGCTGGATGCCTTAGCAAATTGAGTTGTGTCTTTTAAATGGTGTCTGGTGTCTTTTAAACACTCCAACTTGCTGTAGTTAGTGGAAATTGGATGTGGACGGGTAACTAGAAGGAAGATTGTCGTGCTGTTAGCCAACATCTGGCATCGAGGTCAATGACAGAGTAGGGTGTTTTCTGAAGACCTTGCAATTAGGAAGAGTTGACCAAATGCCCTGAATTCCTGTTTCTCCCACTCTCACTATTGACTTATTGTCAATGAGATTTATTTATATAAATGGCCCCAAATTTGCATTATTTTAAAATGTTTCTAACTTGTTTTCATGTGGGACCTTATAGTAAGAGACCATATAATTTTCATTTTTGGGGGGAGTTTAGACTGAAATGAATGTTGGACAACTAGAACTGGAATACAGGGAGAATTTTGCAACGAGAAAATCAAGTAATAATGTTGTTAAGCTGGACTATACAATGTTGCTTTATTCTGGGGTAAGAGGGAGAATTTAAGACTGAACAGCACCAATAGTATTTTGAGCTGAGGAAATTCTGCCTGACAACAGCCCTCTGTTTGGTTCAGCTACAGAACATTAAAATGCTGTAAGTGCCTGGGAGGCAGCAAAGGAAAAAGATCCAGAGCTTGCAACCAGAAATCATCCCTATCCCTCTCTTTCAGAGAAAATTAAAGAAGGAATTCTAAAACAAGAAAAGGCCTACTTGATCAACCAGTGAATTGTAGAATGGCCATTGCCTACAAACAACAGTGTGCAAAAATCAAAAGGAATGTGAGAAGATATCTTTCCACCTTGAAAGTTTGTTTATCATACATATGTTCTTTATTCAACTTATAGTATATGGGTTAAACCACTTGCCTTTTGTCTATCTTTATCGTGTTTGATTATATCTGTATTTGAGGGGTTTGAAGGAGCATAGTTTAAGTTCCACAGTTGTAGATTAGAAATTCTTTCACTTCTTTGCTGTTGTTAAATTTAAGTGTACTGCAGTAAATGATGTTATCTCTGTTGCTGTCAAAACTGCTATGAACTGCTTCTGCCCTCAGTAGCAATCAGTCAGGCAGATAATCATTTTGGGGGTCTCATTGGGATTTTATACATTTGTACATTTTTGTGATGTTTGTAGACCAACGGGGCATGATTATCGTTGTATTCTTCCCAGTTAAAACAAGACAACTTCCACCTGGAGTTAATGTCAGAGAAAGTAGTGCTAGCTTTTCAAAAACAGGGCCTCCTGTCTGTATCATTCAAGTTAATTGATTGTAGTGAGCATTCTGTATGGGGCATGGTGAAAATGAAACAAATTAGTGACAGAAAGGTTATTCATTTCAAAGTATCATTTTTCGCAGCATGGTAAGTTTTCATGACTACCAAATGACCACTCTGCCATTAAAAATTAATCCATGCAATGTCTCATTCTCTTGATTTTATTTGCTGTTGGAAACATTTTCTAACAAAATGTTTGATTACTTTTTCTTATTGACTCATGTTTCTTATGCCTAAACTTAACTTTCTTTGTCACTCTTTTTTTCGCTTTCTGTACCTAGATGGAATTCATATTTCAACAGGCACCACCTCATTCAAACTCTGCCCTGCTCATTTCAGGATATCCATTTGCTTGCTTAAGGAAATATGCTATTGCTTATTCAGAACATGATGGTTCTAGATATCCTAGAGATATTGTTATACTGTTTCAATCTCCCAATTGCAGTCACATGCAGGGAGCCTGTGAAATTAAACATTCAGGGGCATGTCTAACAGCTAGTGGCATTCATTCTCTCGTTATAGTAAATTCTAGTCCATTATGAACATCAGCAGAAAACCTAACCATCTGTCATTATGTAAGTATTGAATTTCTTTTCAAACCCTGTTTCGCAGCAACAGCACAGAGCACAGTAGATTCAGTGTGTGGTTCTGTAGTCAAAAGATGTGTGGTAATATTCTAAACTAAATAAATGTTCTGTAAACACTTTATGATGATGACTCACCGAAATAATGCTTTAACAGGAATTAATTCTTTAATTTATTATTCCCTTGTGCTAGTGAGAGCTTCTAATTCACTTTTTTGAAATAATTTAACCATCATTATGGTATATTCAGTTACCATTGTGCTGCAAATTGTGTGCTTAAGGAATTTGTTGCTGTCAATTGATTTTCAGAATAATTTTACTGACAGGTGCGATGTTATATTAACATTTAAATGATTGGTGCATGACACAACAATTACTGTTCTGTGCATGTCAATCTGTATATTGTTATCCATGACAACCTTATTAACTCACTTAGACTGTGTTTTGATGATAACTACTAATTAAATATCATTTCTTCTGTTTTCTTTCCTGTGATCTGCAATTATGTTTACTGTGCTTAATATGTCCAATGCTGTAAGAATTTCCTGTTATAAAGTTTATAATATGGCAAGCAGTTTGCTAAATGTTACTGAAATGTGATTACAGCATTGATCCCTGTGACATTTGACAAATCTTTAACACAGCAGGCTTTTACCTTTCTGTGGGTATATCCCCTGAAACCATTTCCAATCTTATTTCTTCCATTTATTTACATCAAATAAGATCGCAGTTCTGTTAGCACAACCTAGAATATGGGGACACATGTTTATTACCTTGAAATGCACCAAATAAAATCTAGCATTAGAATTTCACATTGCCAGTATGCTGTAACAATGGCATTCTCTTCCTAGCATCATTGCAGGATGACGTTACAAGATTGACTCTAAAATTCAAGATGGTTCACCATTACCATCTCAGAATAAAGAGGGTTCAACAGTGCAGTTTTAAATGCATCATTGACATAAAAAAAATTAATGCAACCAAAAAAAAAAGCAGCATAACAGTTTTCACTAATGATTATTTGGCTATAATGGCCACCAAGCATAGCGATTTGTCTTTTTGTGGATATTGTCCCTATGGTGTGTCTATTCTCTACAAATGAAATGGTGTTTTGAGTTGATTTGGAATTAGAGAGGATCTACTGCAAACAACTACTTTAGTCTAGTAGCAATTTTTTTAGTGCCTCTGTATCACTTGACTAAGACATGGAGGTGCCATTATTGGACTGTCGTGGACAAAGTTAAAAATCACACAACATCCCACCAGCTACACGATGAAGGACCAGTACTCCGAAAGCTTGTACTTCCAAATAAACCTGTTGGACTATAACCTGGTAATGTGTGATTTTTAACTTTGTTCACTTGACTATGTGAGGAGAGAGGAGCAGGAGCAGAGAAAAGGTGCCGGATGTGTTAGGTAGCTTAAAGAGTTTCCTGTCCAGAACCTGTGCAATATCATATATGATATTTACAAAACTAAGTACAGCAATCTAACAAGTGGCCACTGTCTCCAAATACTCACGGCTGAATCCTACCAGAAATTGGCTAAATATCAATTTTGCTAAGTTTCCTGGAGAGTTTCTCTCCGCAAGCTGTGGTGCGTTTTCTTGCACTACCTTCTCCATTTAGTTTCTATTAGATGGGTGGGAGAATGGGAAATTGTATATCAATGTTGTGAGACAATATAATAATGAGGATGTTAATGCGTGCAAATAGGCCTCTGGCCACTCACTATCAAGAATCTCATCTCACTGTTCGTCACTCAGTTAGAAAGTGGGATTTTGTTTTGCTCTCGACAGTGAGAAGCCCCTCACTGCCAATCTCATACAACTCCCCCAATTTTATCACTAATATTCATGTCTTCAGGGGCTTGGGAGATTCTACATTTATATTTAGCAAGAAAGCAGTTACCCAACAATGCTATCTGCCTCAAGTAAACCTGAAGACAATGTTGAGCATAGAAACATCAATAATCAGAACTCTGGGATTTCCTTAGCTAGTGAAGAGGACATTAAAATTCTCAAGCAATTTGCAATCAAAAGATACACAGAAGTGATCAACACTTTACTTTCTTTCCCACAGATGAGTAATAGCAGCATGACAAAGCTATTTAATTTCACCAGATTTAGTTGCACCATCATTATTTTTGTCCTTATTCCTGTACTAATGTTCTCTTTCATTTATTAGATGGGGGCAGTGCTGGCTGGGCCAGCAGTTTTGTTTTTGCCCATCCATAGTTGCTCTTGAGAAGTTGCTCTTGAGAAGGCCTTCTTCAACTGCTGCAGTCCATTTGGTGAAGATACCACAATGGCATTAGAGAGGAATTACAACTATATTGACCCGGTGACAGTAAAGGAACGGTGATATATTTCCAAGTCAGGATGGTGAGTGGCTTGGAGTGGGACTTGTAGGTGGTGATGTTCCCATGTGTTTGCTGCCCTTGCCCTTTTAGATGGAAGTGGTCATGAGTTTAGAAGTTGCTGTCTAAGGAGATTTGGTAAATTTCTGCAGTACATCTTGTGGATGGTTTGCACTGAGCATCAATGGTAGAGGCCATGGTTATTTGTGGATATGGTGCAAGTCAAGTGGACTACTTTGTCCTATATGGTATCAAGATTCGTGAGACCTGTTGTAGCACTCATCCGAGCAAGTGGGGAGTATTATATCACACTCCTGACTTGCTTCTTTGAGACAGTGTATAGGCTTTGGAGAGTTACTCATGGCAGGATTCCTAGCCTCTGACATGCTCAGGTACCCACAGCATTTATCTTTCCTTGTGCCACGTATGATTCCACCAATGCCCTACATTCTGTTCCTTGCATGGTTCTGCATTTGCTCCAAAGCTATTTATCTCTAATATCTTTTGATTCAGATGAAAGGTCATTAATGTTTTTCTTCTACCAAACATTTGGCTTTCTGAAAGTACAGAGGTGTTTGATGGTTTCTATGCTGGCTTCCAGATCATTAGTTGCAATGCAGTGTTTAAATATTATGACTTGTCAGAAGCAGTGTCCCAACAGAAACAAGCAGAATCGATATGCAATGTGATCATCAACAGCTTTTTGAACCCAGCAACTACATTTTCATCTGATTTCTAGGTTTTTAAAAATATTAGCACAAGTAGCCATAATGACAACCTGGATGACTCTTTTTCATTAGGATTAATTAAAGGGACACCACAAAGATTAAAGGAATGCCTATGTTGAAGGAAAGAGGGCACAGCATTAATGGACATCCAATTTAGCAAGTTTGTGCTTTATTTCATAAGTGCATCCCTGGACGCTACAATATGTAAGGACCCAAATCTTGTTTAAGAAAGTCAAGAAGGTTGTTGAGATTACTGAGGAGATTAGTAGACAGAGATTAGAGCTGTACTCCCACATACATCAAAGATGAAGGTCTTTTGCCTGAAACATTGATTTTCCTGCTTCTCGGATGCTGCCTGACCTGCTGTACTTTTCCCGCACCACACCCTTGACTCTAATCTCCAGCATCTGCAGTCCTCACTTTCGCTTAGCAAATTAAACAGGTCTTGTCAATACTCAGGGCATAAAAAGTGAATACAATGGAACAGTCAACTATACCCTAAAGCTGGTATGTTCCCAGACCAGACCACCAAGTATATTTTACAATATGAGCAGGAAGAGAGCCATCCAGCTCAGAAACAGACCCTTTGGTCCAAGCCGTCCATGCTGTCCAGGTATCATGAACTGAGTTAGTCCCTGTGTTTGACCCACATCCCTTCAAACTTTTCCTATTCATGTACATGTCCAAAAGTCTTTTTAATGTTGTAATTGTACCAGCCTCCCTAACTTCCTCTGGCAGCTCATTCCACACAGGCACCTCCCTTTATGTGAAAACGTTGCCCCTTTTGATCCTCTTAAATCTTTCCCCACTCACCTTAAACTGATGCCATCTAGCTTTGGACACCCCTACTTTTGAAAAACATACCTTGGCCATTCACCTTATCTATGCCCCTCATGATTTTATAGACCTCTACAAGTTCACCCCTCAGCCTCTGACAGTCCAGCGGAAAAAATTCTCAGCCTACATAACCTCTCCTTATAACACAAACCCTCCAGTCCCAGCAACACCTTTGTGATTTTTTTTTTTTCTGAACCCTTTCTAGTATAACAACATCCTTCCTATGGCAAGCCAACCAGAATTAATGCAGTATTCTAAAAGTGGGCCTCACTAATGTTCTGCACAGCTACAACATGACATCTCAACAATGCTCTGACCAATGAAGGCCAAACGCCTTCTTCACCACCCTGTCCACGTGTGATGCCGTTTTCAAGTAGACAAATTGTGAGAACCAGAATACTGACTAAGAGAATAAAACAGAAGGTTCTAGGTGTTGAACAATGAAGACTAAATGTTGGAATAACAATAAAATCTACAACATAACATTCGGAATTAACACATGGTAATTAAGGGTAACAGACTGTGTTTGAACATCCTGCAGAGCACATGAAATAACATAATGTGATTAAGATAGATTACACAGATTTCTCAGTAATTCTTCCCAAATATTTACAACAGAATGTATCATCAAATCTCAGTCAATGTCACCAGGCATCACAATTCTTCATCTTTGACAACTTGGTCATGAAACTCCCTGTCAATAGCCACTGTTGTCATGGACTGCTCAATGATTGCTCCTGTTATCATCGATCACCCTGCTGCCTTGTGTCTAGATATTTTCGAAACAACCTGTTCGGAGATGTAGGAGGTTCTGGAGTAGGTGGGTGTGAATCCAGGTCTCCAGGCCCACATGATGCTTCCCTTGGACTCTGAAATTACATTCCAATGCTTAATCACAGGTGCAGACCCTAGTTTTTCCACCAACAGCTGGCTTTGCCAAGCTAGAAATACCTCTGGGTTTTCTAAGCTCTAATTCTGATCAATTGCATCAAACAATTACTGCATTTAGCCTTTTTCAGTTGTACTGACCTATTAGTTGTACACAGTTTCTTCTGAGGCCAACAGCCCCCTGGAGTAGTTGGGAGTCTTGACATCAAAATTAAATTAAACTAACTCCAAAAGCATTTTCCTGAGTTTTACCAGTTCAGAGAATATCCAATAGCTCTTGTACCTTCCCACAGGATCCCCTACACAGAACCCATGTAGTTTAGTTTGCTTTCTAGTAGAACTGCTGAAAGAAGCACTACTTAAGATGGGGTTTATATCACTTGGACCTCACACATAATCACCAAAGTCCCAAAGTTCTTGACACTTTTGAGTTTTTTTTCACTGATGCCAGGCTATCCTCAAGTGATCTATTAAAGATTTTTCAATAAACCATGCTCTGGTGCTGGGCATTACTGCATGTAACCATCCAGCAGAATTAGGGCCTGAGTATGTCCTAAACATTATGATTCACAAAATGCTGCACGTACCAATAGAATTCAATACAAAAGGAAATTGATTTCATCATGGTTGTTTTATCACCTTTGAAGATAAAAATCACACAGCACCAGGTTATAGAGCAACAGGTTTATTTGGAAGTACAAGTTTTTGTAGCATTGCTCCTTCATCAGGTAGCTAGTGGAGTGGGATCACAGAACACAGAATTGAAAGTAAAAGATTAAAGTGTCATACAACTGATGCAATGTGTTGAACAAACCTACATTGCTGTTAAGTCTTTAATCACTTAGAATGGGGGTGCAGGTTTCAATTCAATAATATGTAAATCCCAGAACTTCTTCAAGTCACATTCCTGAGGTATCTTAAGGTTTAATTAAAAAAAGAGACAACTCAGCTCAGGCAATGCATTAAAGGTGTGAGTTAGAGTCTGTCTGTATCCCAATCTTGAGTCAGACTGGTTCTCTTTCCAAAGTAGCAATTTCTAAAATATCAAATGGACTGACTGCCTGCAAATTGTGTGCTTTTCGAACCAAATAGAATGTATCTGTAAATGCGAATTCACCCCACAGACATATATGTGCATGTGTGTGTGTACATGTGAGAGAAAGAGAGAGTGAGGGAGTGAGAAAGTGTGTGTGGGAGAGAAGGATAGAGTGTGTGGGAGAAAAGGATAGAGTGTGTGCATGCATACGTGAACGTGATTGAGTTTTTGCCTGTGACAGGGCGTAAGCGCGAGTGTGAGTGTGGGGATTTGTGTGTTTATGTGTCTGAGAGAGTGCATGTGTATGAGAGAGGGTCTGCACGAGTGTGAGCGTGTGATCGTGTGTAAGAATGTGTGCGTATGTGTGTGTATGTATGCTCATGTCTGAGTGTGTGTGAGAGAGAGTATATAGTGTAGTGGGGTCACCTGAAGTATGACATGAACCCAAGATCTCAGTTGAGGCCATCCCCATGGGTACCAAACTTGGTTATCAGCCTCTACTCAGCCACTCTGTATTGTTGTGTGTCCTGAAGTCCGCCTTGGAGGATGGTCACCCGAAAATCCGAGACTGAATGTCCCTGACCACTGGGAGGGAATATCCCTGCCTGGCAATTGTTGCGCAGTGTCAATTAATCTATTATCGTAGCACCTGCTTAGTATCACCAATGTAGCATGCCTCTGGGCATCCTTGCCTGTAGCATATGAGATTGACAATGTTGGCCGAGTCACATGAGCACCTGCCACGTACATGGTGGGTGGTGTCCGCACGTGTAATGGTAGTGTCCATGTCAACACTCTGTCACATCTTGCAGTGGTTGCCATGACGGGGTTGTTTGGTTGTGTGAAGATCTTGGTGAGATGCTCATCCTCATCGCTATTGTGTTGCAGGCTGGAAAGAACATGGCATTGTTTCTTCAATCCCAGGAATTGATAGACAAATTTGCAGTGTCTCAGTGGCCTCACCGCTGACATCTTTGAAGAATTCCTGGAGCCTCGTCCATCTGAGGAATTCCTCCGTGTCTGCCACAAGACCAAAGGGGTCCATTTTGGTGGCGGGGCAGAAATTGAGCCCTAGGCCGAGAACTTCAATCTCTTCCAGTTGAAGGATGTGGTCCGATAAGCTGACAATCAATTTCCCCATGGCACCATTTTCATCTGTGGTGTCAAAGGAGACTTGGCTACTGCTGGTGCTGATGCCAAGTTTCTCCAGTTTCTTGTTCTTGGTGTGATTGTAGATGGGACAGTTCCATCACCTCGTCTGTTTGGCAGTGTCTAGTAACTATCATCCGCTTCATCCTCGATCACACAATCTTCACCTTTGACAATCCATTCTTCATCCAAACACATGGAACAGCCACGAGGACCAAATTTGAACCCCATTAGGCCACCATTTTCATGCACAAGTTCGAACAAGACTTCTTTGCTGCACAGGAGCGTCAACCAACACTATACACCAGATATATTGACAACATTTTCCTCCACTGAACCCATGGCAAGGAATCACTGAAATAACTACACCAGTGATATCAACACGTTTCATCACACTCTCAGACTTACCACGGACTACTCTTTAGTATCTGTCTCATTCCTGGGCACACACATCTCCATCAAAGATTGGCATTTCAGTACCTCACTCCATCGCAAGTCCATGGATACCCTCATGATGCCGCACTTCTCAAGCTTCCACAACAAACATATTAAAACAGCTGTCCCCTACAGACCAGCCCTAAGCACATACGGAATCTGTTCAGATGAGGAGGAACATGACGAACACCTGAAGGTGCTGAAGGACGCCCTGTAAGAACAGGATACAATGGTCAACTCATCAATCGCCAGTTCCAACGTGCCACAGCGAGAATCCATAATGACCATCTCAGAAGACAGACATGAGATACGACTGATAGGGTAGCCTTTGTTGTCCAGTACTTCGTGGGAGCGGACAAACGATGTCATGTTTTTTGCAGCCTGCAACACATTATCGATGAGGATGAACACCTTGCCAAGATCTTCCCCACAGCTCGACATCTCATCTTTAAACAACTGCCAAATCTTAAACAGAACACTGTTCACAGCAAACTGCCCAGCCTTCAGGACAACACGGACCACAACACCACACAACCCTGTTATGGCAACCACTGCAAGATGTGTCAGAGTGTCAACATGGATACTACCACTACATATGGGAACACAACCCACCATGTACGCGGCAGGTACTCATGTGACTCGGTCAACATTGTCTATCTCAAATGTTGCAGGCAAGGATGCCCAGCGGCATGATACATTAGGAAGACTAAGCAGATGCTACAGCAACAGTTGAATGGACACCGTGCAACAGTTGCCAGACAAAGGTGTTCCCTCCCAGTCGGGGAACACTTCAGCGGTCAAGGACATTCAGTCTCGGATCTTTGGGTGACCATCCTCCAAGGCAGACTTCAGGACATGCAACAATGCAGAGTGGCTGAGTAGACGCTGTTAGCCAATGTCCAGTCACCTCACCTGTGACTATCAATAATACAAATATCTCAGCAAGAGGCCCAGCAATCACTTCCCTCATTTTCCACAGAGTTCTAGGGTACACCTGATCAGATCCTGGGGATTTATTCACTTTTATGCATTTCAAGACACCCAACACTTCTTCCTCTGTAATATGGACATTTTTCAAGATGTTACCAACTATTTCCCTACATTTTATATCTTCCACATCCTTGCTGATATTTGAGGAGCCCTATTCTCTCCCTAGTTACCCTTTTGTTCTTAACGTATTTGTAAAAACCCTTTCGATTCTTCTTAATCCTATTTGCCAAAGCTATCTCATGTCCTCTTTTTGCCCGTCTGATTTCCCCTATGGGGTGAATTTGCATTTGCAGATTTATATTTGCGGATACCTTCTATTTTGGTCAAAAAGCACACGACCATGTGACATTTTATAAATTCCCACTGGAAATAAAACCAACCTGACTCAAGGTTGGAATACAGACAGACTCTAACCTCATACCTTTCATGCATTGTCTGAGCTGAGTTGTCATATTTTTTAATAAAACCTTAAGGTATCTCAGGAATGTGACTTGAAAGAAGTTCTGGAATTTACATATTAATGAATCAAAACCTGCAACCCATTCTAGCTGATTAAAAACTAAACGCAATCTAGATTTTTTTTAATACATTGCATCAGTTGTATGACACTTTGATCTTTTACTTTCAATTCTGTGTCCTATGATCCTGCCCCACTAGCTACCTGATGAAGGAGTAGTGCTACGAACGCTGGTACTTCCAAATAAACCTGTTGGACTATAACCTGGTGCTGTGTGATTTTTAACTTTGTCCACCCCAGTCCAACACCGGCACCTCCACATCATCACCCTTATGTCGTGCCCCTTTTTAAAAAATCGTGATTCTGTGGGATCTTGGCCAGGCTGCTCCTATTGTTCCTATCATCACAGGAAAACCCCAAGGCTTCACAAACTGTTTACTTTCTGGGCTTTGAAGCTGACCGATCGATATCTCTAATCTTAATGTTTCTTCATAAATAAAACCAGGACAAAATGCATCTCTTCAAGACACAGTTCTGTCACTATTGCAGAAATATTGAGTGTCCTATTCAGTGTGTTTGGTGCACCTGAGGAAATCATTACTGACAATGGGTCACAGTATAGGGGCAAATCTTTCAGAGTTGTGTGTGTCAAACAGGGCATAATCATGTAACGTCCTTACTACATTTCCCAAGTTCAAATGGTCCTGCTCAGCGAATGGATCACATTGTTCTACCAATTTCCTGAAATATAGGAGAAGGAAACAAGATTTTCAGGTCATCATATCACACTTCAGAGTTACACCTCTGGATAGAAGATTAGCATCACCAGCAGAGATCATCTTCAGAAGCTAAATGCAAATGAACTTAATGAGTCATCATTTAGATGGATTAGCCATGGGAGATGCAAGGGGTAAGGCTGAGGGCTGGGTCTGGATCGGATGTGCTTCGGTGAATCAGTGTGGACTCGATGGGCCAAATGGCCTGCTTCTGTAGGGATTCTATGATTCAAAGTTGCAACCTTCACTCACTTCATCACTGACACACAGAGTGAATATTGTACACCATCGGCCCTCGATATTATGCTGACCTACGAAACCAATCTAAACCATCTAGAAGGTGCAATAGCAGTAACTGACCAAGTCTTCCCTGACAGCACATTCCAAACCTCTGACCTCTACCAAGGAGAAGGGCAAACAAATACATGAGAACACCAGTACCTGCAAATTCCCTTCCAAGTCACACACCTCCCTGACTTGAAATATATCACTGTTCTTTCCCTTTCGCTGGGTTAAAATCCTAGAACTCCCTTCCTGACATTTATCTACATCTCATGGGTCTATAGCGTGTCAAGAAAACAACTTACAACCACATTCTCAGTACAATTAAGGAATATAAATGCGGGCCCAGTCTGCAATTCCCCTATCCCATGAACACATTTAAAAAGACACAAAACCTGAAACTGAAGCAAACACAATGGTGAATAGTAACAGACTTTGTTAAGACATAGATAGACTGGATATTAAGGGTAACAGATATAGCAGATAGAGATAAATTATTTTCATCTGGGTGCACTGTCTGGGAGAGGAGGGCAATGTCAAAAAAGGAGAGCTAGACCTTTCAGGAGTGAAATTAGGAAACACTGCTGCACACAAAGACTGATCGAACTTTGGAATTCTCTTCCCCGAAAGGTATTTCACGGTGATTTTAAATCAATTGTGATTTTAAATCTGAGATTGATAGAGTTTTGTTAACCATAGGTATGAAGGGCATGGGACAATGTAAGGTAGGGAATAGATCAGTAATGATCTAATTAAATGGCATGGGGAGCTATCTGGTCTGCTTTTATTCCTGTGTTACTGTGGTGAAAAGAGTTTTACACCAAGAATGGCATTAGTAAGTGGCTGTGCTGCTATAGTCCGAAACAAGATTGTTTGGATGACACTTCCTTGGAAGTGGATGTTCGCACTCTTAACTGCATTACTATTATGCATCAAGATCTGTCTGATGAACCGTTATAATAACTGCAACTACAAGAATCAAACCATCCATCCCGAGCATCATACCATGTTTGAGCCTTTTCTCAGGAGGACTGCTCTTTCCCCCAAGTGCAGCAGAACAATTTGTCATTGTTCAGAAGTTAGTATAGCCCACCCTCTTGACGCACTTGAAAAGGCAGCCCTGACTGATGAGTGACGGACCCTTGACTAATCGTCTTGCAGCTCCCAGTTAATTTACCATTAATCCCCAGTTTGGTTAATGGGACCCGGAGGATTGGCCATGGTGCAATCTTAGGCCTGTAATGTTATTGAAGCCTTGATCCTGACTGCCCCAAGTGTCTGATTGACCATCTCCAAGTCATAGGAATGATGATACCTCAACTTACCTGGCCAGTACTCCCCATCTAGTCCCAGTCACCACGACTTGACTGAAGACGATCCCACTTTAATTCTGGCTGTTGGTTTCAAGCCCATGTATGCTGACACATGCTGCAGGTGTGATAGTAACATAGCACAGCCTGTAAAGCAAATATGTCCACCCCTTGACTGATCATTGCTGGCAAACATGACAAGCTTCCTGCACTACAAAGCAAGGCAAGCCATAAGTACAACGACCGTGTAAGTTCTAAATGATTCAGGAAAGTGCAAAAAGTCAATGCAAGGCAGGTATACTGTTCATAATTCAAATAAATACCCAAGTGTGAGAGTGCTAAGGGTGTAATCAGGAGTGTTACACCTAACTGGGGTAGCACACTAGAAATCAAATGCCACTATTCCTCGAGATGTCACAAAGATTCAAGATTTTATAAATTGTGCAAAGATCCCCAAGTTGACAAAAGGAGAAAGCAGATATGTAACATGAATTATAGTTGATTACAATTGATTCAACTCTAGGCACGGGGTAAATAGTTTTAAACCTTGGGCATATAATACAACTAATTAAATTCTAATGCCCTTATAAACTCCCCCCGACACATTCACAGACAGACAAATTGACAGGTAAAATTGGATTTTGGGCAGAGGCAAAAATCAGTCTTTGTTACCATGTAATATTGTTGAGATGATCATTATGAGTCTCCTGATGTTTCAGCCATCTCTCCCCAGATGCCTCCACTGGTTGGTGAATACTGAAGTCAAAAAAGGAGAGCTGACGCACTTATAAAACTCTCTGACTTATTAGTTAAACTTGCAATAAATCACAACTGTTCAGAAGGATGAACGTGTTTTCTTCACATCTACATTGAATTTTGCATGCAGATAACAGAAAGACTGTTCCTGAGCTGGGAAAGAACTGAATATTTCTCTCTGTCTGTCTCTTCATTTGGGAGAAAGTGAGGACTGCAGATGCTGGAGATCAGAGCTGAAAATGTGTTGCTGGAAAAGCGCAGCAGGTCAGGCAGCATCAAAGGAGCAGGAGAATCCAAGTTTCGGGCCTATGCCCGAAACGTCGATTCTCTTGTCTCTTCATTTGCTCAACTGTTCAGTGGTTAGCACTGCTGCTTCACAGCACCAGTGTCTGATGTGAGTGTATGCAATTTCTTACCATTGATCAAAGCAATTGCTCTGTTTATCCCTCTGGAACAGTGTCAAAAGCAGCTCTATCTGCAAAGGAACATGTGTTGGAGCAGAAGTCCTGAGTTTGACCCGGGTTCAATTCCCGCCTCGGGCGACTATCTGTGTGAAGTTTGCACATTCTCCCTGATCTGTGTGGGTTTCCTCCGGGTGCTCCAGTTTCCTCCCGCAATCCTAAGATGTGCGGGTCAGTTGAATTGGCCATGCTAAATTGCCTATAGTGTTAGGTGCATTAGTCAGGAGTAAATATAGGGTAGGGGAATGGGTCTGGGTGGGTTACTTTGCGGAGGGTCAGTGTGGACTTGTTGGGCCGAAGGGCCTGTTTGCATTTTGTAGGGAATCTAATCTAATCATAACTAGATAACTAACCCATTGACTAATCAACTTTTTGTCATTAACAAAAGCTGCATCTGTACACCCCATCAGCTCTAAATCATTTGCATCCAATTTCAATGATTGCTTGTTCCACCAGTTGTTCACATGATGCCTGCAATGGGCAATAGGTTACTTGCTCTTCAAAACTTACAGTCACCATTCAAGCACTGCTTTAAAACAGCTCTTTCACATTTCAGTCCACAGTTTTTAAGAACACAAAATAAAATGATAAGATCCGTATTAGAGATGCATCCTTTTCTAATCCAGGCTTCAGAGTACTGAGAAACCCTTTCAGTGTCAATTCATCTCAGATCAGTCAAGAGCTCTGTCCTAGAGTCCCTTGTAGCCTTCAGCCTCCCCTAACCCCATTCTTCAAACTCATACCAATTCTTCCAGTCATGTATTTCCTCCCCAGATATATCCGAATTGTTATTCCCGACATGCAAAGCTGCCATTTGTTGACTCGGCTGTTGGACACTGCATGGGACAAGGACCTATACTATTCAGACAAATATCTTGTTGTTCAAACAAAACATACCTCTCTGCTCATCATGTTTTTAGGTACTCTCTGTTCTATTGCATGAAATTTCATAGATTTTCTGACATCAACATCTTCCCTGTAAGCAACCTACAGAGTCTGCATAGTTTCGTGTGGTAGAGGAAAGCCACTTGGAAGTCATTGAGAAGAGGCTATTCCCATTAAAAAGACATAGTTCATTTAATGATATTAACTATGCACAAGTAACACTGATGTGATAACCATGTCTAGTGAGAATATGAAGAAGACGCAATTGGCACGTTTTCAGTATTCTCAGCTGTTCTCCCTGCAAGCCCATTTGACATCATTTTGGTGGGTGGTGCTTAAAGCACTCTTCAACATTAACCCTTTCAGACCTCTATCACTTACACAAGTTCCTCCATTTTCTGGACCTTTTGGCCTGACCTCAACTGTGCGGCAAATATCAGGAGAAATATGATTCGATGCTTAAAGTGCATGAAAGCAGGAGAGAATTTGCTGAAGGTAAAAGCATTAGTATTCAGACTTCTGCTCCAACACATGTTCCTTTGCAGATAGAGCTGCTTTTGACACTGTTCCAGATGGATGAGCAGAGCAATTGCTTTGATCAATGGTAAGAAATTGCATACACTCAGATTAGACACTGGTTTAAGTGTTAAATATTTAAATATTAAAAAAGCTCTCACGTACAATGTGGAAGTGTCAGATACATGAGTATTAAGCTTGACCAGAAAAACACCACAGGGAATGTCTTTAAGGACCAGATGCCAACTGAACAACTCCAAATTCTCTAATTCTAACATGCTAAATTCTGCCAGGAAAATTTAGATGTTGACTTTTAATTGTCAACACATTAGTAATGGCTGCTCCCTAGCAAAGTCTTGCCTGGAGACAATAAAACATTTAGAACACTAATATTTTTGTTTAATGTACATTGTCGCTTGCTTATTACTTAATTCAAATTAATAAAAGAATCTTCATATTCCTTCAATTAGATTGTTTAAACTCTGCAATTTGAAGGAAGGTTAATCTAACTGTCCACACAATCATAGAAAATTTACGCCACAGAAGGAGGCCATTTACTCAATCTTGGTAAAGAGCTATCCAGCTAATTCCGCCTTCTAGCTGTTGGTCATTGATCTGCAGGCTATAACACTTCAAACATCTCTCCGAGTAAGTTTTCAAATGCAATGAGTCTCTCTGGCTGTACTATCTGTTCAGCCAGTAAACTTCAACCCCTTACCACCCTCTGAGTGAAAAGTAATTCTCTTCAAATCCCTTCTTTATCTCCCACCAAATACTTGAAATTTATGCTCCTTCCTACCCACTTTACCCAAGCTCCTCAAAATTTTATAAACCTTAATTAAATCTTTTACCAGACTCCTCTATTCCAAAGAAAACAATCCCAATCTACCATTCATTATTCGTTGCCAACAACATCCTCATAACTCCAACCCTGTACCTTTTGGCTGCTTTCATAGAACATAGAACATAGAAGAATACAGCGCAGTACAGGCCCTTCGGCCCTCGATGTTGCGCCGATCCAAGCCCACCAAACCTACACTAGCCCACTATCCTCCATATGCCTATCCAATGCCCGCATAAATGCCCATAATGAGGGAG
>NC_057731.1:8051458-8161574 GCF_004010195.1 Chiloscyllium plagiosum | reverse complement strand
TTCCCATGCCCCTGCAGAGTTAGTTTAAACCCCCCCCCAAGAGCACTAGCAAACCTCCCACCAAGGATACTGGTGCCCCTCAGGTTCAGGTGTAGACCATCCTGTTTATAGAGGTCCCACCTTCCCCAGAAAGAACCCCAGTTATCCAAATACCGGAATCCCTCCCTCCTGCACCATATCCCTTCATGTAATATACTGATCTTGTGGGACCATAAAGGGAGTGTCTGGGGAATCTGTTTGATTCTGACTGAACTTTGCACATGTTTTCACAATAGGGATAGTGTAGTCTTTTCAATCAGGGAGTAAGAGTGTGAAATATTAGCTGAAATTAATAATGTTTCAAAGCAGATAATTCCCCAGACCAGGAAAAACTTAATCCTCAGCTGTTAAGGAAAGACAGAGAAGACATAATGAAGGGTTCAACAATCAGTTTCCAATTCTCCCCATCAACAGACATGATGCCAGAGGGCTGGAGAACAGCTAACTTTGGATCATTGCTTAATAAGGGCAAAAGATTGAATAGTTACAGACCAATCAACTTAATCTTAAGAAAGATACCATGTAAAAACTGTTAACATGGATTTGTAAAGGTAAGGTCATGCCTAATTAGCATGACTGAGGTCATTGTGGGTAATTCATTTGATGTAGATAGTGTGGATTTAGCAAAGTTTTTTGACAAGTTCCCAGATAGCAGACTGGTCACAAAAATAAAATCTCGTGGGACTGAAGACAAAGCAGCAAGTTGGATTCAAAGACAAATGATAATGGTTGAAAAGTATTTTTTTGTAACTGGAAGAAGACTGTTTCCAATAATGTTCCATAGGGCTCTGAACTACTGTCAGTTCTTCTATAATGTGATTGTTGTGTTCTTGTGCAACCCCATATTATAGAAAAATTGCACTTAAGAAACACTGTTTTAAGTGTTGGCGCTGTAATTGGGTTACAGCCAACATGTTTTTTAAACGTTCACACTTTCGAAACAGCATCCCCAATTCGTCAATTGCATTAGAGCAAACTTGAGTTGATGAAACACATATTAAGGCAGAGCAACATATGTTCTGTTTGTGAAATACATCAATGATTGGGTCTTTAAGAATGACATAGAATTAAGATGTTTGGAGAGGATACAGTAGTTGACTGTGTGGCTGATAATGAAGAAGGCAATTGTAAATGGCATGTGCCAGATATTATATTTTAATTTCAAAAAGATACTTTTGGCACAACCATAAGTATAATTCTTTTGGAATTTCTAAAACAATGAATTGATCATTTAAATAAATGCATACTGAATTAAATATGACTATTAAAATATATCAAGCAAGCCAAGCAAACTACCTTTTTTCATTATTATTTAAAGATAGGCTTGGCAGCAGATGCTGATCACCGGGGAAGAGAGTGGGGATTGGGATCAAGGTTAACTAAAACGGACCTTCCTTTAAGCTGCTGGTGCACACTTTGATGGAATACGCAAGAGGCTGAGGATTGGAACTGACTGCCTTTCACTTGGGCTATTCTCCTGGCCTGCTTTGTGGACAGGTTTTTGTAGAAATGCAGAAGGGCTTGGATATATAGCTGGCTCGTTCAATTTCACAGTTCAGTCTCTCTCTCTCTCTCTCTCTCTCTCTTTGCCCCTCCTTCTTCCACATAAAAACATCCTCACTCTCCCACATACGCAGAATAACTTCGAATAAAATTTTGAAAGAAAAATGGTGTTCCTCCAACCTTACAAAAATATCAACTAACCAGATCATTAAAGTACAAATAACCGTAATCTGTCAGCAGTTGGTGTTGCTTAATCATGTGCAAATAAACTTTGAGAAATTGGCTAACAAGATTGCACAGAAAGGTTTTTCAGTAATCATTCCAAGATGATAAACAAGCTTCTTGTACATGTACAAATAAACACTGGACTCTTATGTCAACCTCTCAAAGTTTATTTTGAATAGATTGAGAGGTTAAAGTTCCTGTTCTTAACTCTTTAAGAATTCAGTTGATTGACACTGTTATAGGACTGTAGGTGTATCAGACTGTTTTCTAAAGAAATGTATTTTTTTGTAAACAATTTCACATATGTATGGTTATTATAGTTTTTTAAATAGTTCTGTATATTATGTATATTAAATTACTAGGCCTCAAAGACCATGAATTGGAATGAAGGGTATTGGAAAAGATGACTGATGGGGAATGGCTTTAGTTGTCATTAAGTTGGCCTGTGATCTATGAGGGGCCATGAGGATGAATGGAGAATGTGTAGTACAGGTGAGAATTGGAGTGGATGACTTATAGAGTCATAGAGTCATACAGATGTACAGCACGGAAATGGACCCTTCGGTCTAACTCGTCCATGCCAACCAGATATCCCAACCTAATCTAGAACCATTTGCCAGCATTTGTGCCATATCCCTCTAAACCCTTCCTATTCATAAAGCCATCCAGATGCCTTTTAAATGCTGTATTTGTACCAGTCTCCACTACTTCCTCTGGCAGCTCATTCCATACACACACCGCCCTCTGCTTGAAAAGGTTGCCCCTTAGATCCCTTTTATATCTTTCCCCTCTCACCCTAAACCTATGCCCTCTAGTTCTGGACACCCCCACCCCAGGGAAAAAATTTTGTCTATTTATCCTATCCATGCCCCTCATGATTTTATAAACCTCTGTAAGGTCACTGCTAAGCCTCTGACACTCCAGGAAAAACAGCCTCAGCCTATTCAGCCTCTCCCTGTAGCTCGAATCCTCCAACCCTGGCAACATCCTTGTAAAACTTTTTTGAATCCTTTCAAATTTCACAACATCCTTCTGATAGGAAGGAGACCAGAATTGCATGCAATATTCCAAAAGTGGCCTAACCAACATCCTGTACAGGTGCAACATGACCTCCCAACTCCTATACCCTATGCTATGACCAATAAAGGAAAGCATACCAAGCACCTTCTCCATAATCCTACCTACCTGCAACTCTACTTTCAAGGAACTATGAACCTGCACTCCAAGGTCTCTTTGTTCAGTAACACTCCGTGGGAACTTACCATTAAGTGTATAAGTCCTGCTAAGATGTGCTTTTCCAAAATGCAGCACCTCAAATTTATCTAAGTTAAACTCCATCTGCCACTCCTTCACCCATTAGCCCATTTGATCAAGATCTCGTCTGACATGAGAAGTAGTGGGGTGCTGCAGAGTCTGAAACTAACTAAAAAACTGGTACAAAGTCCCAGAAAATCAAGGTGAGTCTTTTAACCAGACCACCTTGACAATCTGCCACGCCCATAGCTACATCTTGAATATAGAACGTGGAACTGTCCAGCACAGGAATGGGCCCTTCAGCCCATGATATTGTCACAAAATTAAACAAATCTCTTCTTCCTGTCCTTGGTTCATATCACTCTATTCCTTGCATATTCATGTGCTTTTCTAAAGGTTCCTTAAATGTCCTTATCGTATCTGCCACTACCACCACCCCTCGCATCACGTTCCACACTTCTACCACTCTCCCTGTAAAAACATTTCCCCGTCACAACTCCTTTGAACTTGCTCCCTCTCACCTTAAATGCATGTCCCTTATTATTAAACATTTCAACTCTGGGAAAAACATTCTGTCAACTCTATCCATGCATTTCATAATCTTAAGACCTCTATCAAGTCTCCTCTCAGCCTCTACCACTCCAGAGAAAACAACCTGAGTTTTTCTAGCCTCTCCTTACAGCTCATACTTTCTAATCCAGGCAGCATCCTGGTAAACTTCTGCACCCTCTACAAAGCCTCCACATCCTTCCTGTCATGTGGCAACTGGAACTGAATGCAATTTTCTAAGTGTGACCTGACCTAATCTAATGTGTTTCTGGGGGCAACAGTCCTGATTCTCTCTCATCCCAGTGAGGGCAGTAGAACTGACCCTCGTCCAGCCCAAAAGTGGAAATTTCCCTTCAAGTTACTTGCCCCAGAAGCAAGGATGCAGCTGATGGTGTCTGCCCATGGTTAAACGGTAGTTTTCAAAATGGCAGTTTGCCCAATAACTCAGCCACCACTGGAGTTAGCCAGGTATAATAATTACAAAGGCAGTCAGTTACATCTGTTTTAAAAACATTATCAGTTTTGTATATTGCAGAATGAGATGAGAGCCACATACATGATCTCATACCATTATTGGATTAAATTATTCATGCAATTCATCTCCACCAAACAAGTCTTTTTGAAAGTGTTTCTGAACCTAATCATGCCTGAAGAATTTTTGCTTGGAGATGCCGACAAAAGATTGCACTACTCCTGTGGCATTTTATAGGAGGCATTCAGTTACCGTAGCAACCGAGGTCATGAATGTCTTGATCTGATAAACCGCATAAATGTGCCAGACAGGCTGCACTAGATTATGAATAGATATGTAATTACAATATTACTGTCAGAATATTTGCAAGGATTATAAATGGCTAGGTTCAGCTGAAAGTAAATCTGTGTGCACCTATCCTATGCTTCTAGCCATGTATAGACATGTTTGATTTAACCCAGTTGGCAGACAGAGCAGCTGACAACCAGATGCAAACAAGAACTAACTGGCAGCTGGTTGGCTATCAGCATATGGACAGACTACAGATATCATAGCACTCTGCCATAATTGAGCTTCCTTTATTTTCAACCATCCATTTATTGTTTTGCTTTTGTGTGGTTGAAACAGACTATTTTGCAAGATGCAGTACTGATGCTTAAGACAAAGCTGTTGTTTTACTGTATTGTGAGCTTGACAGAAAAGACTTCATACATCTGTACACATACACCTTGCGCTATGACTGAAGATAGCATTTTGTTACAAATAAGATGTTAAATATCTCATGTGTCTCAATGCTGTAATAGAAAAATCAATTTCTTTCTGGTTTGGAAGAATAAGGTGACTTTTTTGTCTGAATGAACTCTCTCAGTGTGGGAGATGGTGATTCAATATTAATTTTTCAAAAGGTAATTGAATTTATACTTGACAGGAATAAATGCTCGGTTTTGGGAAAGTGACTGGAACTGATTGGATTTTTCTTTCAGGAGGAGTTGGCATTAGCTCAATGGGCCGAGTAGTTTCTTTCTATCCTGCGTATTTAGAGTACATTAAACAGATGCAAAGATACAAGCAATAACTCCATTGACTTATGCATGGTCAAACATGGACATTTGTTTGCTGTTTCTTGTTGCTGCTGTCACTGATAAAATGTGATAAAGTTGATTGCCTCTGATGAATAATGCATTTGTCATCTCCCTGATTTTCTTGTCGAGAATAAGCTGACTGACAATACTGTGGTAGCCTGTCAGCATTCAGAGGCACAACATTGAGGATAATGGCTGCCTTAACATCCTCAGATTCTGCAGGAAAAGGTGTCTGCAATCCTGAAGAGGTTGCAACTCAAAATCGGCATTCTTTCTAAACCCGACACTCCTGATATTGTGCTTCTCTGTCATCATTCTACCGATAGCTGTGCCTGTTGCTGCAGTTCTGAAGAGTGGCAGTGCGTCTGGTACAGTTAACATCTCTGGCACATCTAACTTCAGTAGATCTTAGTCGCAGTTATCTGGCTCGCTTCCACTAAAGCATGTGCTAGTGGAGCACTAGACACATTAACCATTAACCAGGCTTTCGGACTACTGAAAATAATTAGCATTTTTTTGCAGTTCCCTTCTGATGCGTGATTTGCACAAGCTCTAATGTGCTTTTGATGTGGGCAAGCTAAGTACAGAGGCGAGAAAAGTACAGGTGCTAGAAAAGCACAGCAGGTCAGTCAGCATCCGAGGAGCAGGAGAATTGATGTTTTGGACATAAGCCGTTTATCTGTAGTCCTCACTTTATCCAAGGTAAGTGCATATACAATACATTAGGATGGCAATCATGTGGACTTCAGGTATTGCAATATTCTTTGAATTAATAAGATCTGTACCAAAATATTCATGTGCTGCAGCTACCACCAATACAAACGTCCTACAAGAACTTGAGTTCAACAGGTGAGAGTCACATTGACTTCATGGGGCTTCTGAAGTTGCTACACTTTATTGCATTATTGTCAATTATTTGTGAGTTATGCCAATAGCTCATTTACCTGTTTTCCTCTCTGTCTGTCTGGCTGTGTTTAGATTTGGAGAGATCACAGGCAGAAATATGGTTCTCATAAGCTAAGTTCCTAATGTGCTTGAATTCACTATTGATGGATGGACTTAGTGACTGTGAGAAATGGGGAAGGGTGTTGTTTTCGCAGATGTAGCATAAAAGGTAGTGATAATAAGCTTAAGCATAGCGCTGACAAACAAGTATAGAGGGCAGCTGCAGGCAAAGATCAGATTAGCAAACTTCTGGGAAAAACAAGTTTGTGCAGGCAGAAAAGCAGAACAATAGAAAACACTAGCACAGCAAGTGTTAATATAGTTACAAACCGGTTGCAGCTAACGGCCCAAGGAGATAGAAGTAGAATCTAATCAAGATAAGGAGAAGTCACGTAGGGGCAGTCAGGTCACAAGTTAGGCAGAGAACTAGGGTGATTGGGTAATGTAGGAGTCAGGAGAGGTGACCTCACGCAGCTCAAAGGTATAACTGTATACTTGTTTCAATGCTCATTGCTCATTTGCTTTAGCATTTGACGCCCTTTCTTGCAAGATCGTAAAATAAATTGTCTTGTTTCCAGTTTTGGTGGTCTTGGCTAATTTTGTTAAGTTTGTTCTTAACATGACCCGCACCCATAAGGAAAAAGCCAATGGTTCACTCCATGAGGTGTCCAACAGTCACAGAGGAGTTCATTGGTGAAAATGTGGAACATCAATCCTCATCTGGGCAATATGCAATGTCTCAGAGAACTACCAGCCAATTAAATGGCTAACCCCTCTCTGGTCCCAGGAATATCCCATTCTGATGAAGAGCTTATGCTTGAAACATTGACTCTCCTACTCCTCAGATGCTGCCTGACTGGCTGTGCTTTTTCAGCACCGCACATGTTGACTGGGGAGCAGTGGTCACATGCAATGACTGCAACAGTTCCCAACACTGAGGAACTGCAAGCAGAGTGGAAGACAAGGGGGGACCAAGAGGGAGCAGAACCAGGCTAGAAGAAGGTAGAGAGAGATGGGATCCAGTGTAAGTAGGCAAGGGCCGAGGAAGATGAGGGGGGAAACACACTTATGCAAATCTAAAGGGAGTGACTCAATTTGGCCTAAGTGTGCCAATGAGGAGGTACAATATAAACTAACAAATTCTTATAGCAGAAATTGAGGCTACTTACCTCATCATACTTCTGTGTTCTATTGTTCAAATGATTGGTACGTGCTTATTTTGGGGGCCAGTTTGCTTAGTTATCTGGATAGCTGTTTTGAACCAACAGTATAGATTCAATTCCCACCCCTTCCCACGAAGGTCCCGCCTTCTCAACCTCTCCCTTCACCTGAGGCATGGTGGCCGTCAGAGTAAATCACCACCAGTCATCGCTGTCTGATAAGAGAGCGGTCTTATGATGCAGGAGGACTATGGCAACATGATAATGTATGTCTGCTGACTGGCCTTTTTGGCATGATTTGTTAAATAAGCCTGCAAACGTGCTCACATGAATTGAGAAACTGAAAGTAAGTTAGAAGCTTATTTAGAAATCTGTTCACATCTCTTGCCATCTGTATGTAATTCTGAATTACAAAACGCAATACTACCATCAATGCTCTATAGGAGAGCTACCTAGTTAGTTGCATTCCTACTCTTTCCCCATAGACCTACAGTTTTTATGTTCTTCAAGCCTTTGTCAATCCCCCACTTTAAAGTTACCACCGAATCTTCTTTTGACTTCAGATCATAACAACTCATTGCGCGAAACAAAAAAAAATTCACCTGCACAACATGTCAAGCAGAAGTCCCTGAAGTTGAAGGGATCTCTTATAAAAATAACCTTCACAAAGATAGAACAGAACATGAAAAACATCTGAGGGGTACATTTTGGATCTGAGCGACATGGAAGAAGCATGCAGCATTGATATAGCAGCATTTCAATAGTTTGCAACATTTTATGAGCTGGGAAAATGAAAAGCATCACCATCAGCTCGTAGTTAAAAGACAGTCACTCTTTTCATGACCTCAGAGCATTCCAAAGGGTTTCCCAATTGGTTAAGTGTTTTTTTTGTTTCTGAAATGCCAAATCAGAGGAAAACGTAGCAGCCTATTTGTATGTAGTTATCTCCAAGAAACAGAGATGGCCTGGTCATTGTTTTATAAGTTACGTTGGGTGAGGAATAAATCTTGACTCAGACTCGAGGGAAAATACCTCTTCAGTTTCCAAAACATCCCTTGAAAATTAATATCTCAATCAAAAGACAACACCTCCAGACAATAAAGCACTTCCTTCAGTATTACACTGGCAGCATAGCTTATCGACTCAAAATCTCTAGAACAGAACTGTTTTACTTGGCAACAAGCAAGGTACTGCTGAAACATATCTGACAACCTGAAAATAGCACATGGAAAAGGCATCCAGATTAACATTCAAATGAATAATAATTTCTCAGAGCAGCTGAATTCTCTTTTTTCTTTAGTTAAATGTGTCTTCTCCCTACTTATCCAGTCAGAGAATTAAATGTAGTAACAGTTTATCTTCATTTAAATTAGATTGCTCACATCTTCACACTCTAAGACTTGAACTGTATAATGTGTGGGTGTTATTTTCAGTATTGGAAAGTTGTATTTTCTATTTTCCTTCCTCTACCCCCCTTCACTCCTCCCCAGAAGGCTATTTGATAAATCCAAGAATGGCTTTGTGTCCTTGGTAAGTGAAAAGCAAATATTAGAAATTCCTCCCAAATTACATTAAGCACAGTTTGAGAGAACTGGAAGTATGCTCCTGACTTTAGTATGCTACAGTCTGGTTCCAGCAGATGGAAAGGGGAAGATTTATTAGCAGCTGCTTGCCTCTCATTCAACCCAGTCCACACAGGTGATATACCTGTAATGTCCAAATATTGTCCCCTGACTCATGGTTTTTCTGCTCAGCAATGTTGCAGCTATCTTTCAGAATAACATTGGATGTCAGCTGTAGCTCATTCTCTGACTCACAAGTCTAGTTCAAATCTCAATCCAAGGCTTGAGCACCAAAATTAATGCTGCTACCCTGTATTCCAGTATACAGCTAATAAGCTTGGAGGGTCATTACTGTTACAATTTTTAAAAAAGCAGGCATTATTTATGCTGTAAATTTCTACAAACAGCAAGGTGATAATAAGCAGTTCAGTTCCTTTTAGATATTGATTGAGGAATAAATGTTAACCTGGAAAAAAACTCTTTCCTTAGTCTTTGAAATGATGTCATGTGGCCTATTATATCCAGACAGGGCAATGATGGTTAGCATTGCTGCCTCACAGCACCAGGGACCCAAGTTCGATTCCAGCCTCAGGCAACTATCTATGTGGAGTTTGCACATTATCCCTGTGTCTGAGTGGGTTTCCTCTGGGTGCTCTGGTTTCCTCCCATAGTCCAAAGATGTGCAAATTAGGTGGAATGCTAAAATTGGCCAGTGTCCAGGAATGTGCAGGCTACGTGGGTTAGCCATGGGAAATACAGGGTTACAGGGATAGACTGTGAGGGTAAGGGTCTGGGCAGGGATGCTCTTCAGAGGGTTGGTGCAGGTGATGGGCTGAATGGCCTGTTTCTGCATTGTAGGGATTCTATGATTCTCTTAAAAAGGCAGTACCTCTGAGCCAGAGGTGGCGCAAAAAGGATGAACCATGTACTACCTCCTATAAGTTATTCACCCAGGTCACCATATGTCTGATACTGTACCATGTCAGCGATGTCTGTGTGGACAACAAGGTCTTCCCTATGATTAGAATTGATTTTTACTGGCCCAGCACACAAACACTGCAAACCAAAGCACACGCGTTTACTAAAGAAGTGCAGGCAAGGTGAGAAAGCACTTTTTCACTCGGCAAGTAGCGAGGGTATGAAATGGAATGCCTGGATGTGTGGTGAAGCAGCTTCGGTTGTGACATTCAAGGCAGCATTGCCTAATTACTTAAAATAGATTCAATTTTCAAGGTTTTGGGAGAAAAACAAGAGATTGGCATTAAGGCAAAACGTTCAGAAAGCCAGTGCAGACATGATGGAACGAGTGCCCTCATTCTACACCTTAATTTGGTGATTACATAAAACTTCTTTTGTGCTTGTAAATTAATTCTCACAATTGACGAACCAGATCACTTGGTTTGGTTTAACTTATGATCCATTGAAGAAACAGTGATAATATTGGATTTTGAAATGAAATTACAAAAACTAGCTGCCAAACCAATAAACAGCCATTATTATTTCTTCTCTGTATGATCCGTGTCTCTCAATCACAACAATTCACTTATGTTGCATCCTTTGGTTTTTACTGTGAGCGTTTGCGCTGTTTAAATGGATTAATATGTCTGTCAGGTGGGTAAGTTATTTGCCCCTACATCCAAGTCATATAATATCATGACTTGAACTATATCATCATTCTGTACTAACGCAGCCAAACTGGTTAATGACCAGTATTTCCTCCTGTTATGCTTATGACCGGAGACAAAATAGGACCACAAACAGAAGTTGCTGGTAAAACTCAGCAAGGACTGGCAGCATCTGTGGAGAGAAATCAGACTTAAACATTTTGGGTCAAGCATTCCTTCCTCAGAAACCTTTATAAGGTAATCTCTCTCCCTCCTATGTTCCAGTGAAAAAAGTCTCAGCCTCTCCAGGCTTTCAATATCACAAACTTTCCAAATATGGCAACATCCTGGGATATCTCTTCTGAATCCTCCCTAGCTTAATAATATCTATAACTGGGTGACCAGAACTGAACACAGGACTCCAGAAGAAGCCTCACCAATGTCCCGTACAATCTCAACATGACTTCCTAACTCCTGTACTCAAAGGGCTGTGCAATGAAGGGAAGCACGTTAAACGCCTTTTTAACCACCCTGTCAGCGTGATACAAACTTCAAAGAATTATATACCTGAACCCCTACATCCCTCTGTTCTGTAGCATCTTCAGTCTAAAGGATTATCACACACACACACACACACACACACACACGTGTCACCCTACCACCTTCTCCCCGAATGAACGTATGTCAAATGGACCGTAATAGTTTTAAAAAAGTGACCTATCACTACCTTACTAAGGATGATTATGGATGGACAATGAATGCTGGTTTTGTCAATGGTCCATGTTCCATGAAGGAATTAAAGAAAGCTGTAAGGAAATATGATTGCAATTTATTTCCTTACAGCCATTCACAAGGTATTTTACTTGCAGAGTATAATTGCCCACAGCAGCCTCCACGTGAATTATATTTTCTTGTCAGGAGAAAACATGTGTCTATAATTGGAAACAGGACAGTGAGCAGCTATCATGGTGAAGGATCCATTCTATTCAGGAACTAGGATAGAGAGATGTATTTGGAGGAAGAAGCGAAGACTCTGAAATATAAGTGAGATTAATGAATAGCTTTTACTCCAACATCTCAAAAATAACTCCCAGCAAATAAAATAAGGTTGTAGGCTTAGTTATCCTTAACACAGAGACAGTTTATGCACACGAATAGATGATTTGAAACAACACTTGAATCGATCTCAGTGCCAGTAAGTTGTTTTTTTCTATCAGAATATTTTTTGAATGATCATGAAAAAATGAATGATGTAAACAGTTATGATCACACATTGCTGTGAAGAACATGTTATTTTGCTGAACCAGCCATCAAACAACTGAGGGAAATTATCACATGGCTCACAAGTCTCGAAATGACTCAGAAATCCAAGTCAGTGAAGTTTGTCTGATGGAGAGGGTCTGCTTTAAGGTAATACACTTTCTACCCCAGCCTGTAAACATGATATCACTGCTTGTAGTCAATATATTTTGTTTAAGAACTGATTATATTTTCTTACCCTCAGTCTGATTATCCCAGTTTAAATATTTGCAGCTGTAAACATTTTGGACATTTTAAAATAAGTCAAGTTATTTATTAGAGCTGAAAATGTGTTGCTGGAAAAGCGCAGCAGGTCAGGCAGCATCCAAGGAGTAGGAGAATCGACGTTTTGGGCATGAGCCCTTCTTCAGGAATTCCTGAAGAAGGGCTCATGCCCGAAACATCGATTCTCCTGCTCCTTGGATGCTGCCTGACCTGCTGAGCTTTTCCAGCAACACATTTTCAGCTCTGATCTCCAGCATCTGCAGTCCTCACTTTCTCCTCAAGTTATTTATTATCCTACATTTGTCCAGGATACTTAACACCCTGATACTGCATCAGTCAATATACACATACTGTCACCTAAACAGAAATCAAATACAGATGAAAAAGTACAATTGTAATCTTTAGTTGTCCTTTTTCATAGCAGACTTGTCGATTCTTAGATGAATAAATACTTTGGTTGAAGTGAAGGTCTTGAAAAGTGGAGGACTCAGACTAAGCTGCAAAGCTTCTTCTAGTCATGTTTCCAGATAATTGATTCTTAGGTAAATTTAAAGTTGGAAAAGGTTAGGCCAATTCCTCAGCCTATATTCAATGTATTTTGTTTATTAGTGTTGAGTTAATACAGCTAGTTCAATGGCTTTACTTTGTGGACTCCAAAGCAACCAGATTTGCTACTTTAAAAAGCAAACTGAAAACATGGTCATGTTCATGACCTGAATTATGCAAGATCAAAGTCATTTGTCTCAAGAAAGATGATGTGGTGATTGCATATCATGTGTTGTTGCTTGATGTCAAAATTCATTGGTTTGGATGAGAGACCATCATAATAAAATAGAATCAATTTCACATTAATTTAAACACACAGAGTTTAATATCTATTTTGTCTACAGTTAAACAGGAAGATGAATCAGTTAGAATGAGAAACTTGTTTTATTGATTATCCATCTTTAAAGGGATGTGGAAGTTTCTGAAATGGCTAAGGTTTTCTGTATTCAATTTGAGTTTCAGATTCCACCAAAGGTCACATGAATTGCAGTGGTCATTTTAGTAGATGGCTTCTGTTCAAAGCAGTGTATGAAAATGTTTAATAAAGAAGAACTTAATTACATATGGGTGGTCATGAACCAAAGCCTTCTGGACCTTTATTGTATTAAACCAATGCATCTTACTTGTACAAAACATTAATAGGAATCTCAATTTTAGCCTCACTCAAAAACCTTACCGTGGTGTAAGACAACAACAATCAGCAGGCTAGCTGGTAACACCACAGGGAGTGATATCAGGTCACATGATGGAGTGCATGTAAGGACTTAATCCAACATAGTCATGGATGAATTTCTTCCTGCTCACTTATATAGTTCAATAAACAGTTCTATTTACCGAGACCTGCTTTATGCCCATCATTAAGTCCACTTATAATACATAGCTTTGAGGGCATTCACTAGCCAATCATTTGATACACACTGTGAAGTACACACATAAATTACAGTCAGAACAGAAAATCCTCAGAATAGTCAACCATTCCGGTAACATCTAAGAGAATAAATAGTGGGAATGTTTTAGGATTAGATTTTAGACTGGAAATAAGAAAATCTCACCTCCACTGACAGTTCTACATTTTCAGTTTTCATGAATGAGGTAGACTGGTTGGCTGTAGAACTATCTGGCTTATTGCAAAATTAAGATAGAGACTGAGAAGGACTACAAATCTGTTGTGTTATTATTGGTGCATTGCTGTATATTAAAATTAATTGTATCCACAAAGTTTAGTTCTTAACATTGTTTATGAAGCGTGGACTCACCTTAGGAAAAAATAGAGAGAGAACGGTGAGGGGAGAGAGAGTATACGCTTCATATCAAGCATTGCCAGCAATCTTTTGCTATTCTGTTATGGTATTCTCTGTAAATTTGAATGTAGTAACTGTCATGTTAGTCAACCATATCAAATCACATACCAGCTACTTGGCACTAATTTCATGTGAAAACTGCAACATCTATTAGCATCCCTACATTTTCTAATTCCAAGTCAGGAGGCTGCCTTCAGTAGATACCAAGTCACACAATGTGAGGCACAGATGGAACGGACACCATCAGGGGGAAAATAACTCATAAAGACCTAAACAGAAGCTCATTGCCAAATCACTAATGAGTTAACTCCATATTCAACAAGCAATCACAAAAATACATGCTAATCAGCATATTGGAATGATACCAAACTGAAATTTAAAGAAGAACACCTGCATTTTTGAAGGTGACATTTTCTGCCAGATTCAAGTATGTGCCTTATTGTGAACTTCAGATAACCCCGCACATTGTTTGTCTTGTCCAACTGTCAACTTTAACTTGTATCGATACATTTACACCTAACTACTGTACTTCAAGGAGCAAAAATTCAACCTGATCTCAATTAGACAAGGGTAGCAATCATAAAAACCTGATTGGCTACGTGAGATGTTTCATAAGATAATTCACAATTTGCAATGTAACAAGCACAGTCTTGTTTATGGTGCATGACCTTGTTTTTGCTAGTCACAGCAGATGTTGATATGTAGGTTTGGATATTCCATTGACCTGACAGTCATGATTCTAGCGTAGATGGGAGTTATGCAGTTGTGCCCTGCATATTCCGAAGGTATCGTCCAGAAAAATGTAAGACTCCTGCAGGAAATTCCTATATGTCTTGAAACTTCCAAAAGTGTCTATTTGAATTGAAGACTTTGGAGATTTCTGATAAAGTTGAGTCAAATATTTACTCAGGAAAAATTAGACTATTAAATACATAGACTCACATAATCAGACGCCATACTTACCTCACACCACTTACGCAGACCTTCCTCAGACCTCGGTGGTGGGCAAGTTGTTGGAGGGAATCCTGAGGGACAGGATGTACATGTATTTGGAAAGACAAGGACTGATTCGGGATAGTCAACATGGCTTTGTGTGTGGGAAATCATGTCTCACAAACTTGAATGAGTTTTTTGAAGAAGTAACAAAGAGGATTGATGAGGGCAGAGCAGTAGATGTGATCTATATGGACTTCAGTAAGGCGTTCGACAAGGTTCTCCATGGGAGACTGATTAGCAAGGTTAGATCTCATGGAATACAGAGAGAACTAAATGGGCTGAGAAGTGGTAGATGGAGTTTAATTCAGATAAATGCGAGGTGCTGCATTTTGGAAAAGCAAATCTTAGCAGGACTTATACACTTAATGGTAAGGTCCTAGGGAGTGTTGCTGAACAAAGAGACCTTGGAGTGCAGGTTCATAGCTCCTTGAAAGTGGTGTCGCAGGTAGATAGGATAGTGAAGAAGGCGTTTGGTATGCTTTCCTTTCTTGGTCAGAGTATTGAGTACAGGAGTTGGGAGGTCATGTTGTGGCTATACAGGATATTGGTTAGACAATTGTTAGAATATTGCGTGCAATTCTGGTCTCCTTCCTATCGGAAAGATGTTGTTGTTAGAAAGAAACTTAACAAAATTAACTGAGACCACCAAAGTCTGGAAACAAGACAATTGATTTTATGATCTTGCAAGAAAGGGCATCAGATGCTCGGTGAAGCAAATGAACAATGAACATTGGCACATGTACACAGTTATACCTTTGAGCTGCGTGAGGTCACCTCTCCTGACTCCTACGTTACCCAATCACCCTAGTTCTATACCTAACTTGTGACCTGGCTGCCTCTACGTGATTTCTCCTTTTTCTTGGGCCGTTATTTGCAATCCACACCAGCACCTGCAGTGCTAGGGGTTTTCCATTGTCTTGTTTTTGTGCAAACTTGCTTTTTTTTTAAGAAGTCTGCTAATTTTACCATGTCTGGTAGCTGCCTTCTGTCAGCACGTTTTGCTTAAAGCTTATCATCATTATCTTTTTGCTATATCTGCAAAAACAACATTCTTCCCTATTTCTCACATTGTGAAACTTGAAAAGGTTCAGAAAAGATTTACAAGGATGTTGCCAGGGTTGGAGGATCTGAGCTACATGGAGAGGCTGAACAGGCTGGGGCTGTTTTCCCTGGAGCGTTGGAGACTGAGGGGGTGACCTTATAGAGGTTTACAAAATTATGAGGGGCATGGATAGGATAAATAGACAAAGTCTTTTCCCAGGGGTCGAGGAGTCCAGAACTAGATTAGATTCCCTACAGTATGGAAACAGGCCCTTCGTCCCAACCAGTCCACACCGACCCTCTGAAGAGTAACCCACACAGACCCATTTCCCTCTGACTAATTGACCTAACACTATGGGCAATTTAGCACGGCCAATTCACCTGACCGGCACATCTTTGGACTGTGGGAGGAAACCCACGCAGACACGGGGAGAATGTGCAAACTCCACACAGACAGTCACCCGAGGCTGGGATCGAACCTGGGACCCTGGTGCTGTGAGGCAGCAGTGCTAACCACTGAGCCACCGTGCCGCCCTAGAGGGCATAGGTTTAGAGTGAGAGGGAAAAGATATAAAAGAGACCTAAGGGGCAACTTTTTTGCAGAGGGTGTATGGAATGAGCTGCCAGAGGATGTGGTGGAGGCTGGTACAATTGCAACATTTAAGAGGCATCTGCATGGGTATATAAATAGGAAGGGTTTGGAGGGATATGGGCCGGGTGCTGGCAGGTGGGACTAGATTGGGTTGGGATATCTGATCGGCATGGTTGGATTGGACTGAAGGGTCTGTTTCCATGCTGTACACCTCTATGACTCTATAACACCCAGATCCTAATATAATACCGCGCTCCACTCATAAAACCCCTTCCACCAAACCACACCCAACCCACAACCTTCCATTTCCCAGCCAGGCATGACTTTACATCCCATTGTACTGGACCTGAGCCAATCTGACACCATTACACCCCATGTCCCACTGTTGGACTATGACCCAAACCATATCTTTCCATCAAGGCCAATTACCACCTCACAACATCTCCACCACTACCCCCCGGCCCCCACCCAAACCAGACCTGACCTAACACAATCCCTTGCCCTCCAAAATGATCCTGATCATCCCCTCCATCGCCACACTGGATCTACCACAATCTCTCCCCTCTCCCATCACCAGTCCTGACACCCCCAGAACCAGTGCCCAACCTTCTCTCATCCCCCTGCTGGTTGAGGTTTCTCTCATCCACCCCAACCAACCCAAACAAGGCTTCTCTTACCTTTGGCACTTTTGCCATTTTGCACCAGGCACTCTATTCTCTTGGGATCTGGCCTACCTAGCACCCTACTCCCTTACCCATCTGGCACCCTACTTACCTGGTGCACTGGCACCGTAACCAGTTGATACACCACTCTCCCAGTGCCCTAACATCATCCTCACCTTTTGTGCTTGAGGTTTGATAGCCGCTGTTAAAATGACTCTATAGGGTTTAAATTTCAGAATACAGCTGTTGAACATTGTGAAAAGAGTGCCTGGTTTGCTCTGTTCCTTGACTGGAATCTCCCATCAGAAAAATTTCATAAAATGGAAGCTCTGGGTTGCACGAGTTTGCCACTCCTTGGAACACCCTGCTCAAAATTCTTCATGGTTGGCCACATTTTCAGACAATATGGTTAAGACATTCTATGGTTTAATCCTGTCGACAAAAGAAAATGGAACAGCCAAGTAGCTTTGATTATATAATTCGAAGAGTGGGAACACTGTCATGCAATCACCATAATTTCTCTGTGAGGTAGCCAGCAATACTAACGCACAGGCGAAATGTGGAAATCCAGAAGCTACTGCCAGAGATGTCTTGCCCCACCCCTTTCATAGAGTGTGCGGTTGTGGTCACAACACAAAGAAAGATTTGAAAGTCACAGATTTTACAAGACAGGCAAGTCCAAAATGAATGAAGTTAAAATATAAATCAGATACACAGATGAGTTTCTCGGTTATTTGCAAAGAACAGGTAGTTGAATGTTGTGGCCATTGCAGTGGAGGTACCAGGTGGTGTTGATGCTATGTTAGTGTAGCCATGGTAACAAGGTCAGCCAGGTGAATGTCATAGATTAGGAATTCCCTGACTGGGATGTTAACTTGGTCCAATCAGGAAGCATTGGCTGACTGGTATAAACAGGAATTTCAGAGGTTCTGTTCACTCTGAGAGCTGGCTCTGCGAAGCCAGACCAGTGTTAAGTAATATGCACGTATAAATAAAGGGTGACTTGGTGACCGAATACAGTCTCTGTGGAATTATTTCAGTTGGTAGTTGAACAAGGTTTTAAGGCATATAGCTCTGCAAGTTGTTTGAGATTCTGATATGCTGGTTCCTTTCAACCACAATTGATTCCTAACAGTCAGAACAACAGAGAGTCCTTTTGTAGTTTGGTTTTCTATTTGTCTGGCTTACTACTTAACATTCAGAGTGAAACAGTCTCTTTTCTGGCAACATAGCCATGACTAGGGAATAGTCCCATCAATGTGACCCTCACAGCATGCTACCTCTCAAACTCGGCCTAGTACACACTGATAACATAACCTATTAGCATACACAAGAATGTCAGTCCCAGGAGTTGAGAGGGTGTTGCTGGAAAAGCACAGTAGATCATTCCTGATGAAGAGCTTATGCCTGAAACGTCGATTCGCCTGCTCCTCAGGTGCTGCCTGACCTGCTGTGCTTTTCCAGCACCACACTCTCAACTCTGATCTCCAGCATCTGCAGTCCTCACGTTCTACTAGCACACTCCAATAGAGTCAAACTGTGGTTTTAATCCTTACATATTCTTCAAGAGGAAAGACACAAAATGTGTCTTCTGTTTGCAACAGAATCCAAATGAGGCACATTGCTGTTCAGCAGGTGGTTGGCAGCTCTTCATTGTCTTATTTGAATTAAATAATTTAAATTCAGTAAGTGTTCAGGGATAACAGGGTGTGACTGTAAATGAGGCAGGTCGGGGGATTCTGAGTTCAGGAGCCTCAGCACTTGACCTTGTCCAACAGGTATGAGATTCTTGCTCCCTGTACAGATGAGGGAAAGGGCTATGGACAGGTTTAGATTAGATTAGGTTCCCTACAGTGTGGAAACAGGCCCTTTGGCCCAACAAATCCACACCAACTCTCCGAAGAGTAACCCACCCAGTCCCATTTCTCTCTGACTAATGCACCTAACACTATGGGCAATTTAACTTGGTTAATTTACCTGACCTGCACATCCTTGGACTGTGGGAGGAAACCGGAGCACCTGGAAGAAACCCATGCAGACACGGGGAGAATGTGCAAACTCCACACAGACAGTCATCGAGGCTGGAATCGAACCTGGGACCCTGGTGCTGTGAGGCAGTAGTGCTAACCACTGTGCCACCGTGCCACTGACCACAGCACCATGGTACAGAAGGCCATTCAAAAGGGGGAGCAAAAAGACAAGTAGTCATTATAGGGGATTCTATAATTAGGGGGACAGATAGTATCCTTTGCGAGCCAGATTGGGAGTTCCACATGGTGTGTTGCCTGCCCGGTGCCAGTGTGCAGGACATCTCTGACCGGTTTGACAGGATATTGGAACGGGAGGGGGAGGATCCAGTTGTTGTGGTCCATATTGGCACTAACAGCATAGGCAAAGCTAGGGGAGTATCAAGCACGAGGAAGGAAATTGAAGAACAGGTCGTCAAGGGTCATAATCTCTGGATTACTGCCCGAGCCATGTCCTAATTGGCATAGGAATAAGGAAATTAGGGAAGTAAACACATGGCTAAGAGATTGGTGTGGAAAAGAGGGGTTCCATTCATGGGACATTGGCATCAGTTTTGGAACCAGGTGGATTTGTACCGATGGGACGGTCTCCACCTAAACCAATCTGGAGCCAGTGTTCCAGCGAAAAAGATAAATAGTGTGGTCGCTAGAACTTTAAACTTGTGAGCCGGGGGAAGGGAAAGGGAAAGCAACAGGGAGTATGGAGTGGGGCAGAAAGATAAGCAGCAGGTTAGCTTGTGTGTAGGGTTTAAGTTCAAGGCAAACTCGGAATGCAACAAAAAGGAAGGATAACTTAGGGCATATTACTAGAGATGTTGGAAATCATGAGGATAAGAAAATTAGCATTAAGGTGCTTGACCTGAATGCTTGTAGTATTCGTAACAAAGTAGATGAATTAACAGCACAAATCATCGTGAATGATTATGATGTGGTAGGCATCACAGAGACATGGTTGCAGGGGGTTCAGAACTGGCAGTTAAACATCCAAGGATTTACAACTTATCAAAAGGACAGGGAGATGGGTAGAGAAGGTGAGGTTGCCTTGCGAGTTAAGAATGAAATTAAATCTATGGCACTGAATGACATAGGTTCAGATGATGTGGAGTCTGTGTGGGTGGAGTTGAAGAACCACAAAAGCAAGAAAACCATAATGGGAGTTATGTACAGACCTCCCAGCAGTGGTCAGGACCAGGGGTGCAAGATGTACCAGAAAATAGACAGGGCATGTCAGAAAGGCAAGGTCACGGTGATCATGGGGGACTTCAATATGCAAATTGACTGGGTGAATAATGTTGCCGGTGGATCCAAAGAAGGAGAATTCATGGAATACTTACAGGATGGCTTTTTGGAACAGCTTGTGATAGAGCCCACAAGGGAGCAGGCTATTCTGGACTTAATGCTATGTAATGAGTCAGACTTTATAAAAGATCTTAAAATAACGGAACACTTAGGAAGCAGCAATTATAATATGGTAGAGTTCAGTCTGCAGTTTGAAAGAGAGAAGGCAAAATCGGATGTCATGATGTCACAGTTGAATAAAGGTAATTACAGATGCATGAGGGAGGAACTGACAAAAATCGACTGGAAGCAGAGCCTAGAGGGGAAGACAGTACAGGAGTTCCTGAGTGTAAATGAGGACACAGTACAGAGGTACATCCCAAAGACAAGAAAGATTACTGGGGGTGGGGGGGTGGGTTGGGAGTGGAGGTTAGACAACCATGGCTGACAAAGGAAGTCAGGAAATGTATCAAAGAAAAAGAGAGAGCCTATAAAGTGGCCAAGAGCACTGGGAAATCAGAAGATTGGGAAGACTACAAAAACAAACAGAGGATAACAAAGACAGAAATAAGGAAGGAGAGGATCAAATATGAAGGTAGGCTACCCAGTAATATTAGAAAGGATAGTAGAAGTTTCTTTCAATACATAAGAAACAAACGAGAGGCAAAAGTAGACATTGAGCCACTCCACATTGATGCAGGAAGGCTAGTGATGAGAGCTAAGGAAATAGCTGAAGTGGGCGGCACGGTGGCACAGTGGTTAGCACTGCTGCCTCACTTGCCAGAGACCCGGGTTCAATTTCTACCTCAGGCAGCTGACTGTGTGGAGTTTGCACATTCTCCCCGTGTCTGCGTGGGTTTCCTCCGGGTGCTCCGGTTTCCTCCCACAGTCCAAAAATGTGCAGGTTAGGTGAATTGGCCATGCTAAATTGTCTGTAGTGTTAGGGGCAGGGGTAAATGCAGGGGAATGGGTTTGGGTGGGTTGCGCTTCGGTGGGTCAGTGTGGACTTGTTGGGCCGAAGGGCCTGTTTCCACACTGTAAGTAATATAATCTAAACTTAATAAGTACTTTGTGTCAGTCCTCACAGTGGAAGATAGGGGTAATATCCCAACAATTAAGGAGAGTCAAGGGGCCGAGTTGATTATGGTAGCCATTACAAAAGAGAAAGTGCTAGAAAAGCTAAAAGGTTTAAAAATTGATCATTCTCCAGGCCCCTAGATGTCTCCGGGAGGTGGCTGAGGAAATAGCGGAGATGTTGGTTGTGATCTTTCAAAAGTCACTGGAGTCAGGGTAACCACCTTGTTCAAGAAAGGATCAAGACAAAAGATGGAAAATTATAGGTCGATTAGCCTAACCTCGGTTTTTGGTAAATTCTAAAATCCATCGTTAAGGCTGAGATTTCTAAATTCTTGGAAGTGCAGGATCTGATTAGAACAAGTCAGCATGGATTTAGTAAGGGGAGGTCATGCCTTTGAATTCTTTGAAGAGGTAAGGAGTAGGTTAGACCAGGGAAACCCAGTGGCTGTTATCTATCTAGACTTCCAAAAGGCCTTTGATAAGGTGCTTCACAGGATGCTGCTGAGTAAGGTGAGGCCCATGGTGTTTGAGGTGAGCTACTGGTATGGATTGAGGATTGGCTGTCTGACAGAAGGCAGAGAGTTGGGATAAAAGGTTCTATTTCAGAATGGCAGTTGGTGACAAGTGGGATCCCGCAGGGCTCAGTGTTGGGGCCAGAGCTGTTCACGTTATATATTAATGATCTGGATGAAGGGACTGGGGGCATTCTAGTGAAGTTCGCCGATGATACGAAGTTAGGCGGACAGGCAGGCAGTACTGAGGAGGTGGGGAGGCTGCAGAAGGATCTAGACAGTTTAGGAGAGTGGTCCAGAAAAATGGTGGATGAAAGTCAACATGTGCAAATGCGAGGTCTTGCACTTCAGAAAAAAGAATATGGGCATGGACTATTTTCTAAATGGTGAGAAAATTCATAAAGCCAAAGTACAAAGGGATCTGGGAGTGCTAGTTCTCTAAAGGTTAACTTTCAGGTTGAATCCGTAATTACAAAAGTATTGTAATCCGTGAATACAATAATGTTGTCATTTATCTCAAGAGGATTGGAATATATAAGCAGTGATGTGCTTCTGAGACTTTATAAAGCTCCATATCTGCCCCATTTAGAATACTGTGTCCAATTTTGGGCCCCACACCTCAGAAAGGACATAGTGGCACTGGAGCGTGTCCAGTGGAGATTCACATGGATGATCCCTGGAATGGTAGGCCTAACATACGATGAACGGCTGAGGATCCTGAGATTGTATTCATTAGAGTTTAGAAGGTTGAGGGGAGATCTAATAGAAACTTACAAGATAATGCATGGCTTAGAACGGATGGACACTGGGAAGGAGTTTCCTTTAGACGGGGAGACGAGGACCCGTGGGCACAGCCTTAGAATTAGAGGGGGTCAACTTAGAATGGAAATGAGGAGACATTTCTTCAGCCAGAGAGTGGTGGGCCTGTGGAATTCACTGCCATGGAGTGCAGTGGAGGCCGGGACGTTAAATGCCTTCAAGGCAGAGATTGATAAATTCTTGATCACACAAGGAATTAAGGGCTACAGATAGAATGCGGGTAAATGGAGTTGAAAGGCCCATCAGCCATGATTAAATGGTGAGTGGACTCAATGGGCTGAGTGGCCTTACTTCCAATTCTATGTCTTATGGCCTTATCTGTGTAGTCATAAGAGATCACAGTACAGTCATTTTGACTTGCTCCTTCAACTTTTGAAGGATTTAGTTTGAAGTTTTGGTGTGACATTGTGAACAGACAGCAACTTAATTTACAGCTGCAAATCAGTTTAGCCCTCTTTATTAAAAAAAAGACATCTTAAAATTAAAAGTTTAAAATACTCACAATAATTTGGGGTTCTGACCCAATGTCAGAAGGAAGTCAAAGTTGCTAATGAATAGACAGCAAAGTAGAACTGAGAGCACGGTCAGATCAGCATATGGCACAGCAGGTTTGAGAGGCCAAATCACCTTCTTCTGGTGGTATTTAATTTGTCTGTCTGCACATTCATTTGTACCGGATCTTTGAGGACAGCAGTAAGCACGTTACTTTGCTGCTAACCGGAAAATTCAGGAGGATGCATGTCATATTGAATGCAGAATCATTAATGTCAGTCTATTCAACTGTATCTCTGACAGTTACTTGAACAAGTGGTAGTTCCTGCAATCACATATTGATCTGAGTATTTGGTGCAAATCGATGGGTCAAGTCACTCGTCTGAACCACTGTCTGAAGCTGTTTCCAAGGGCCTGCATAATTATCAGTTTCAGCTGAGGCTTGCTGTGGAGGAGGGATAACCACTTCCATCAAACTGTCAGAGATCTCAAGATCTGGGCAAAGTAAACAATAACGTAATGTCATAAAGGCTTGGCAAACAGCTCTCAGATGTGCAGATTCTCCCAGTTTTGATTAAACTAAATATGTGAGATCCTATGTGTTGTATCTCTTTTTATGTTTTGGAAGTTGTGAGAGAAGCGGTGGCACTGTGATGCAGGCAGTGCATCAGTTCGACTTATCGGTGTGCTGTTCAAAATGAAAGCCTTCCTTCTCTCTCGACCAACTGCTTCAGGTTGACCCCAGTGGATGGATTTTTGTTGTTTGCGACCGAGTGAAGAGGTGGAAATAAAAGTGAGATGGACTTCTGCTCAGACGGGGACAGGGAGGACTTTCCACATGATTATGTTCTTCCCAATTTATTACATATTCATCTGCGGGTAAAGAATCAAATTTTACAGGTATATAAAAGCAAAACAGTGCAGATGATGGAAGTCTGAAATAGAAACAGAAAATGCTGGAGAATCTCAGCAGGTATGGCAGCATTGTGGAGAGAGAGAGACAGACAGACAGAGTTACTGTCTTGCATTCAGTCTGACCCTTCTCCAAAACGGTCAGTGGGCAACAATTTCTGACCCTCATCTGAACCTTCAAGGTTCTACATCTAAAAAGCACCTAGACAGCACTTCATTCTCTACAATCACAGATCATTACTTAACATTTGCTCATCACCCTCACCCACCCCCAGAAGATGCTGGAGATCTGCCAAATGTCAGCCTCATATTTTAGGGACGCATCCTTTAGCAGGTTACCGGGACAGAAGGGCTATACTGTTTCTGACGTATTACAAAAATTGTCACAGCAATTGACCAGGGCGGCCTTGATTGAGGAGACTGCAGAGGTCAGGGGAGTCCGGGGAGGCTGAGTGCAATGACACGAGAGGGTGAATGAGCTGCTGCACACTAGCAGGGCATGCACTACTGCCTACTCACTCCTTCATGCCCCAATCAGTGCGAGTCAGCCGCTGCACAGGACCGGCATGCACAAGATTGCATCAGATGCCTCATGTGAAGTCAAAGTCAGTTATTTAGCGTCATAGAGATGTACAGCACAGAAACAGACACTCAGGTCCAACTCGTCCATGCCAATCCGATATCCTAACCTAGTCCCATTTGCCGACATTTGGTTCACATCCCTCCAAACGCTTCCTATTCATATATCCATCTAGATGCCTCTTAAATGTTGTAACACTGAAAAAAACCTCAAAAAAAGAAACAGTTCTTACAGCCACAATTTTCTCTCATCCTCCATCTTGGATTACCCAGAATCTCTTTCTTTGCAGCTACCAAGGTAACACTACAGGCATCACAGTGCTCCTGCCTCTTACACCCCTGCCAAAACATAAAAGGAGCTGTAAAACTAACGCAACTCTAACTCACTCACATTTCAACACAACTAGGAGAACCTACACATCTAATAGCTTTTCACCCAACACTCACATGGGACAAATTCAAAACTACAAATGTTGCCTTCAGATGAACATTTCATCGGAATATGAAGCACCCATATCTTATGAAGCTTTACTGATTTCCATTAACTCCAGCTCTTTGATGACCATTTTTCAAACAAAACTCTTTAACTTATCTCTTATATGTTTATAATTATTGCACATAGACAGTCACAGTTCTGGTGATTGACAGCCCTATCTGTATGTAGCAAGGCAGACTGAGTGCTCATGTACCCATATTAATGTTTCTTTCTTAAGGCTTCTTTCCTTTGAAGGAGGAGTGTGCACAGTATGTGTGAGTATGCTTAGACAGGGGACTGAGGTCTGAGTTTTGGTCAGAGTTGTGCTGGTGGCACTAGCATGTTTTTCATTGCAACCTCCAGATTCCAAAGCCAGGAAAAAGAGAGCCCAAAGACTCCTAATGCCATCGCTAAAAATCCCTCAAAGCCTCTAAGTTGAGGCCTTTACAGGAAGCATAGTGAAGGCTTTCCACTGCACCCTCCAACCTTGCAGAGCTGCATGAAAAACATACATCCATACCCTTAATATATCTAGAGTATGCTCATGCAGGTGACATGGGCTAACAGCTAGAGGAGACAGATAACCTGGATATGCACTTGGACCTTCACTTTGTCACCCTAGCTATGGATACTCCAATTCGCTGGCTCAGCGAGAGGGACTTGACTTCCCCTCAGGTGTCCCGTCTTTCACGAGATGAGCTGAATGCCATTGTACACCAACAGGGAGGAGAAAGGACAGGCAGGACATTGACGTGCCAGGAGGTTAGGTAAGGCCCTGGAAGTTACACAGGCACCATATGCAGGAGAGCATCACAGGCCAGTGCACTCTAAGCCCAGGCTCAGCAGAGAGTAGCTGCCAAAGTCAGCAGAGCAATGAGGGCAAAGTAGTAGTCAGCTGGCTGCCTTAAGGTGGGCTGCAGCTGCCAAAATGGCGCCAAGTCATGGAGTTAGTAAAACCACCATATTGAATTCACTTTGGCTGCTCTGGTATCATCACTACATGCTACACTACACTTGAAACAAATACAGCTCTTTGTATTCAGTTCCTTCAGCCTAGTTAAATTTGTTAAAATTTCTGACTGTTCATGTTTTCCTTGTAAGCTGCATTAAGGAGCGATGATTAACCCAGATACTCAGATCTGCTTCATGTGCAGCAGTGAAAAAAAATGCTGAGGCTCTCATTAACTGGTGTCCTCTGGGAAGAACATGACCTCCGGAAAACGGGAACTTAAGCAACATGGTTGTGATTCAGCAGTCAGTTCGCATCGTTCAGTCTCTCCATCTCTCCAGTGATAGATGGATGTCTCTAATAAATAAAGTTTGAAGCATATGGGCATGACCCCTATGTAAGCCTGCGGCACTCCATTATGATGCTCTGGCTAAGAAACTGAACAGGAGCTTATTGATACAAAGGGAACAAATTCAATTACAAACAATGACAGTCAAATACCTTAATGTTTAGCAATTAAGGAGCAAGAATTCCCTTGAGGTCAGGAATGGCTCTGTGCCACAATTTGCTAATACTCTGCATGCCACAAATGTTCATGCAAAGTCATTTGGCCTCAAACAAAGGCACTAAAAGAATCTCTCTATCCTTGTGCCTCATCTCACTACCGCTCCGGCTTCCTCAGCATGCTCACTATCAGAGTTGGCTTCCACAGCATTTCCATCAGATTCCACTTCTTCCTCATCTGAGGAGTCACATGGCTGGTTCATCTCCCCTCTTCTAAGTTCTCACATTGTCATTGAATTGAGTCATGTACATCACAGCAAATAATCACTATTCTGGAGATTATGTGTGAAGGGGACTGGAGTGCTTTACCCAGGAATGGTAGGCACATCTTCAGAAGGCCAATTGTCTATTTAAGTGGATGCATGGTCAGCAATGCAGTGTTGCTCAATGTCAGTCTAAGGGTAATTAATCTTGCTCTCTGGGTTCCCTAAGTCTGTAGCTGGAGGATCCATTGTTATTGTAGTCAATAATGAAGGATTATAAATTGCTAAGGCATCTGTGGGAAACTATCATTTTCTTAACTGACTAAAATTCCTGATGCTGATGAAGATTCCAACACTATTCCTGGACTTGCTTTAGGCATTCTCTTGAAGATTCAATATGTTGTTTAAGGTAATGGCTCTGAAGAGTTAATGTTGAAGCATTAACTCCAAACACCTTGATCATGTTGTGTAGTCTTTGGGTGGAGAAACAGTTATTCTTGAACAAAGCCCTGATGGAGACAGACATAGCATTCTGACTCCTGATAGTATGACAATGCTGTGGCTTTAAGTGGTTTATTTTGTCATGGTTTCTTTTAAGAGAAAAATTGAACAATAGGTGGTGAGTAGTCTGTGATAATGTAAACAGCTTGTGAGGCCTTTTTTTTATTATTATAAGCTGGAACAGAAGAAGTGGCCTGAGAGTAGCCAGGATTTATACCACATACACTCGAGTCATAGTAGAGCTCATGTAAATGCAACCCCCTATTTTTGGCCAAATAATCTGGAATTTTCCATATATCTCGAGTAAAAGTCAACCCTAGTTCTTCACAGATAACAGATCAATGTTTATGAGTCAGTGTGCCGGCTGTCACGTCCCACTCCAGCTCACCAGTCTGCCAGTTGTTCCAAACCGCTCCCGTTCTTCCAGTCCACTGGCTGTTAAATTCTGCTCCAGTTTTTCGGAGTTACCATAATTTGATTTCTTTTTCTCTTTATTTGTTTAGAGAGTATTTGGGCTTCTGCTAATGATACGGCATGAATTTTGACAGGCATGAATTTCAGCCCCTCAAAAATAGTATCCATATAATAGTCTACCCCATAAATTTAACCTTAAAAAGTAGTCAAACAATTTGACTATTACTCAAGTATATACTTTAGTTTTGTTTAGCTTTTAGATTTAGCTTTAGAAGCTGCTGGAGTTTTGAAGAAGTAGAAGCTGGTGTTTCTCTTCTTACTGTGGCTGTTGCATGTAAGAAAATCTGATTTCTGAATTTGCCTTTTGGCTAAGGGGTGTGTTTATGGGATGTTGCTCTGTTGGACCAGTTAATTGTAATAGTTATTATCTGTTATCCTGTTAAGTTAAGCTTCCAATAGAATTGTTATTCTAATTTGTTTTTACTTTTAACTATACTGTTTAAATACATTGTGTTTTACTTAACGTCAAGTAGTTTGACCAGTCATATTGCATCTGGAACATAGCACTTTACATTTGCCTTTAAAATAAGAAAAAGTTAGGGTCTAAGCTATTTTCTTAAAATATTTTGAGGAGGTCTGGTCTGGCCTGGTCCATAACAGTAGATGCACGTAACTAGTTAATGCTGATTATAGCTATTTTTTCATGTGATAAACTATACCTTGCTATGTACAAGAAAAGGCTCTTCTTGTTCAAACTCTATAATGATTTATCTTTTGCCATTGATAATTACACATGCACTTATATCCAGCACTGAAAGGATGATTTGTGGCAGTAAACCACCCTGGAAATAAGACAATGGTAGTTGGTAACATTCTAGCAATGTTAATACCTGAAATTATAACATGGTGAGCAGTGGGGTTGATTTGAATTATGTTGACCCTGGAGAAAAAACATTTAGGGAGAAGCAACTTCATCGCATTAACAACATTATCTCTTTAAGAAGACACAGCCAGTCAGCAGCTGAAACACAAAAACCAACAGTCGGCAGCATCTTTGGGAGCATAGAACATAGAACCTTGACGTGGGCAGCACAGCCCTTCAGCCCATCATGTCTGCACCGATCTTGATGCCATTCTAAACTAATCCTATCTACCTGTATGTTGTCCATGTCCTTCAATCATCGCATTAATAACATTATCTCTTTAAGAAGACACAGCCAGTCAGCAGCTGAAACACAAAAACCAACAGTCGGCAGCATCTTTGGGAGCATAGAACATAGAACCTAGAAGTGGGCAGCACAGCCCTTCAGCCCATCATGTCTGCACCGATCATGATGCCATTCTAAACTAATCCTATCTACCTGTATGTTGTCCATGTACTTCAATTCTCTGTCATTCATGTGTCTGTCCAAATGTCTCTTAAATGTTGCTGTTGTATTTGCCTCTACTACCTCCAGGCATTTACCGCCCCTCTATGTAAAGATCTTGCCTCGCACATCTGCTTTAAGCTTTTCCCCTCTCACCTTAGACTCACATCCCCTAACATTTGACATTTCCACTCTGGGAAAAAGACTGACTAAACATCCTATTCCATGCCTCTCGTAATTTTATATACTTCTACCAGGTAATCCCTCAGCCTCCAATGATCTAGTGAAAACAATCTAACCTCTCCTTGTAGCTGGTCCACTCCAATCCAAGCATCATCCTGATAAACCTCTTTTGCACCCTCTCCAAAGCCTCCCCATCCTTCCTATAGTACGGTGACCAGAACCGCACAAAATACTTCAAATGAAAACTGTTCCAGAAGAAAAGCTTCACCTCAGAGATGATAAGAGGTGCAGAGAAAACCACGTAGGCTGGGAACAGAGTCAAAGCTGAAAAGATGGAGGGATTTAAGAAAAGGAGTCTCTGTAGGTAATGATTGAAGGGTCCAGAAGTAAAATGATTAGGTTCTGGGGAAAAGCATTACAAACGCACACAAAACTCAGACAAGGAAGGAGCGGGGAGGGAAAAGAGATTTTTTTTTGCCTTTCAGAACAAGCATTGCAGCCATTGTATTTTTCTGTGCTAGATATTCACCACCAATTCCATTCTGTTTCCCACTGATTTCATTTTATCAGGATTCCTTGATGCCCCACTCCGTTAAATGTGACCTTGATGTCAAGAGTGGTCACTCCTGCCTCACCTCTGGTATTCAGTTGCTCTGTCCATGTTTGACCTAGGATTGTAATGAGTAATAAATTTAAATCGCCCTCACAAAATTCAACGTAGTTACATGTATCATGGGAATGGCACAATGACATTTTTTTTCTCAAAAAGAAAATTGATATTTGTGGTGAAGCTATTTACATGCAATCTTATCAGAGTCCTTCTGTAGGATTGGTGGTTTCTGTCATGTGTGTGTACAGGGAGCGTGAGCAATGCTTTTTGAGTCCAATTTTCAATTTAGATGCAGTGATACATCTGCAGAAAAAGGACACAATATTATCTTGCTTGCCATGCAATTCTGATAATTGATACAAGGTCACCTGCTTGCCAGCATGCTCAAGTATTTTCAAGGTGTGCAGAAGAAATTGCTACTTTCACAATTGTCAAAAATATGGAACTGTAAACTCAAAAAGCTATTCATAAATGCATCTCCTTTCTGCTATATTACATCTTGACATTTACTGATGGATGTTTAGAATGCCTTCAGCCAACAAAAAAAAGATGATTTCTCATTACTCATACCATTGCAGTCACACGCTATTTCCTTTTCCACTGCCTTATTGTATCTGACTGTGAGCAATATAACACAAATTCTAAAAGCTATGTTACATATATCATTAATTATTAGGTTTTAAGAGAGAACCACTCATGACAGATTCCTAGATTAATGCATATCAAGAATGACATTGTAAGAACCAATAAATCATCAGATTGTATTCTGGTGCAGAAAAATCATCTCCCATTCAGACATCAGGATATGAAATGTTATATTTTATCTTTAATGACATGATTACTTTATGATTCAGAGTGCAGCTTAAAACACAATTTTGTGAGGAATTTGGTGTGCAAATACGTTTATTGGAATGATAATTAATGAGTTTTGACTTACATCAATCAGGCAACCTGCGAAAAGCGCAAGATCTGCAAAATTTATTCCAAATGCTATTTGAGTTACAGGAGCTTGAATCTCAAAAAGCCGCAGCCTATAAGTTTCTGAAATGCCAGCATGCTTGCACAGCACAACCAGCCTACAAGGTCAGCAGCACAAACATGCTGTCTGCATACCGGAAGCTTGCAAAATGAGAGGATCATGACAGAAATTAACGCCGAATGCTGATGGCATCCCATCTGCCATATTGGAGTTCACTGATCCTGTTAATTCAATCCTTAAATACTCCCAACTGAACATGCACCTGAAGGGACCTCCTCCTATTTGAAGGCAGTTACAGGGGACTTTCAGGGTCAAACTGCTGTACAGTTAGGGGAGGACTGAATGGTCGAACTGACAGAATTTTAGATTTGCTTCCAGACTCTGATAAGAAGGCCACAGCAATTGGAAGACCTGTAGTAGGCAAGGAGCTCCCTTGCTTCACTCAAGGGATTTATATTTGCAAATCCACTTTGGGGTGCAGTGTGGCTTGGAAATGGAGCCAAGACAAACGGAAAGGCAGAATTATGCAGAGGAAACAATATAGTCAAAAGATGTAAAGAATTCACAGAACTCAGAGCCAGTGTCTCAAAATACGGAGGAGCAGATTTATAAGACTCAGTTGAGGAAGAACTTCTTCACCCAGAGGGTTGTGAATCTGTGGAGTTCGCTGCCCAGTGAACCAGTTGAGGCTCCCTCGTTGAATGCTTTTAAGGCAAAGATAGATAGATGTTTGAACAGTAAAGGAATTAAGGGCAATGGTGAATGAACGGGTAAGTGGAACTCAGTCCACAAAAATATCAGTCATGATCTTACTGAATGGCAAAGCAGACTCGATGGGCCACTTCTTATGTTTTTATATTCTAAGTAAGGTGTCTGTCTGAAGATCTTTGCTCATTTATCTCCCCTTGCATTGTCCTAATGTCTTGAGTAGGAGCCGAACTATCAGCAGACTCAGTGTCTTGAAATGTTCCTGGGGAAAGACTCAAATATCTCCAATATATCTCCTTACTGGGCTCATCTACACTTTACTGACTGCTACTCAAACAGACTTGACTTATTGGAACTTTAGCACTACATTAATACAATAGTTTAAATTATGTTTCTGTCAATATTCTGCTGGTCTTTTATTTTATTAACATTCTTATTAAATGGATTTAACTGCGTTCATGTCGGACTTGAATCCTTTAACTTGTTTTAGTAGCTGAATTTATGTTTACCATTGAGCTGACCTTGCCTAGTAGATTGTAAAGTCCCTTGTATATAGATTCAATCAAACACTCATTCAGTTTTGGACATCATCTAACTCCCCACCTGTGCTTCCTGTAGATTCCTGGAAAAAAGGTTTTCTTTCCTGGAATGTACCCAGATGATTTTTACAAGCTCTCATTTTACGGTGTGTTTTTTTTTTTCCCTGTCTCGTCTTCCATTACAGGTGCTCTATCCCATCTATTACTATTTTATCCCATTCCTGAGAAGTAGAGGAACTTTAATGTCCAAGACAATATTGTCACAATACCTTCAAAATAAAAGCCTTGCATTCCCATGTGTTTCCAGTTATTAATATATTTTACTTGCTTAATCTTTATTTCAGATGACATTTAATGTCTTCAATGTAGCTTATAATATTCTAGCTGATGTTTTATAATTTCAAAACTATCCCAACTAGCAGTCTTCCAAGACTGATGGGTTTTGTCAGTTTTATTTCTGCCAAAAGAAACTTTATTTCTTGGTACTCAGGAACCATTCAGACAGTTTTTCAATCTTCAGTTTCATTTAACTCTATTCTAGATGCTCCTATGCTGAGTATATTCAAGGCTGAGTTCGAGTTTTGATCTTTTAGTAAGAAGCAAGGGACATGGGGAGTCTCCAGGCAAGAGAAGTTGAGGCAGAGGATCAGCTATGGTCATAACCTGAGCACTCTTATGGCTTGATCACTCTTTATCCCAGTGAATGCATGCTCTTGCCCAGTTAAATACTGAGATTAGATTAGATTACTTATAGTGTGGAAACAGGCCCTTCGGCTCAACAAGTCCACACCGACCCTCCGAAGAGCAACCAGACCCATTCCCCTACATTTACCCCTTCACCTAACACTACGGGCAATTTAGCCTGGCCAATTCGCCTGACCTACACATCTTTGGACTGTGGGAGGAAACCGGAGCACCCGGATGAAACCCACACAGACATGTACAAACTCCACACAGACGGTTGCCCAAGGCAGGAAATGAACCCGGTCTCTGGCACTGTGAGGCAGCAGTGCTAACCACTGTGCCACTGTGCCACCCAAAAAATGGGATTTAATTTGGTGAACCTTCCCAAAAGGGGGAGGTTGTGAGCTCTCCAAGCAGCAGGTGAGACCCAGTTGTTTCCATTAATTTCCACCCTTCATGACTGTTTAAAGTAAATGCACTGCCAATACCTTAACTTATGACTGTGACTGTCAGGTAACAAATCTGCATTTTTTTGTCAGAGTTCACATGTTACAATGACCCTTCACGGTGAGGCTGCTCTGGCTGGTCAGATGTCAGGTCTGAGGTCTCTGAAAACAGGCATGTAGAAGGCTAAGGTTGAGGTGACGAATGTTAGGAGTGAAAAGCAAAGTTCCATAGTAATACTTCCTGCCTGGTAGCAAGAAGATGGCAAAGCAAGATTTGTAAAGCTGAAGAAGTCAAGAACATCATGAAGCAATTCCCAGCAATTTCTCCCAGTCATTTATGGAAATGTGGCCTTTCTCCTGTTTTCAACATCCAACATAATGTTGCAAGTTTCTCATCAGAGAATTTGTAAGTTCATTATCTGCCCCATTGTTCCATTATGAGACTTGTTCCTTCCAGACAGTATTCCAGCAACTTGTCCCTTTAGGAGAGGCTGGCTGCCTTAATGAAATATGGGTGAGGAGTACATTGTACTATTCACTTTCTGAGTGCCCTGCTGACCGTGAAGCCAGTCGACAACATATTTATGCTGAGCTACAGACTAACACTTATCTATTCAGCTACATGACAATTGACTTCACACAGCCTGACTTTAATCACCTTGTAGACCCTAAATTATGCAGACACAGTGCAGCAATAATGGAGACTGGAGGTTAAGTCCTTATTTTTTATTTAATCATTTTGTGGGATGTGGGCGTCACTGGCTGGGCCAACATTTACTGCCCGTCCCTAGTTGCCCTTGGGAAGGTGGTGGTGAGCTGTCTTCTTGAATCACTGCAGTCCACCTGCTGTCGGTTGCCCCACAATGCCATCAGGGAGAGAATTTCAGGATTTTGACTCAGCGACAGTAAAAGAGCGACAATGTAGTTCCAAGTCAGGATGGCGAGTGGCTTGGAGGGGAACTTGAAGGTGGTTCCCATGTATCTGCTGCCCTTGTCCTTCTAGATGGAAGTGATCATGGGTTTGGAAGGTGCTGTCTGAGGATCTTTGGTGAATTTCTGCAGTGCATCTTGTAGATAGCACACACTATTGCTACTGAGCGTTGGTAGTGGAGGGATTGGATGCTTGTGGATATAGTGTCAAATAAGTGGGCTGCTTTGTCCAGGATGGTGTTAAACGTCTTGAGTGTTGTGCGCTCATCCAGGCAAGGGGGGAGTATTCCATCACACTCCTGACTTGAACCTTGCAAATAGTGGACAGGTTTTGGGGAGTCAGGAGGTGAGTTACTCACCACAGCATTCCTAGACTTTGACCTGCTCCTGTAGCCACTGTATTTATGTGGTGAGTTCAGTTGAGTTTCTGGTCAATGGTAACCCCAGGATCTTACAGCAGTAACATTGCGTTACAGTAACAAGTGCACTCTTACTTTTTATATGTTTTGCAATATTGTTCATTGCTTTTCCACATCTCCATATTAACTACTGGACCTTACTAAATTCTCCACAAAGGAATTGCATCCAAGTGATGTCAAATAAGCAATTATAGCCACCTTTACAATATTTTAGATTTATTAATTTGTTGTCTATCTTCCTAAATAGGTAACAGCAGTATTTGTTGATGCAATGCAGATGTAATTAAGTTCTAAATATTCTGAATATTTTCTGCTCCTCATTAACTTTCAAATGTTCCCCAAAGAATTTCATTTGCAGGTAGTTATGTTAAAATAGAGTATTTTCCACTAGTTATCAATGTAGTGTCTTTTATTCATTCTTAGAAATGCGAATGAATATGTTTCAATGTATGAATAACCACTATGATTGATATTGTTTTAGCTACATTAGATTAAATGGAGCATTTCACACCTTGCTATTTTATCTAATGATTAATCAACAGCATTAAACCTCAACACCAGATGTTGGCTCTAACCTGTAATGGCACGAACAATTCTTTTAAAGGCATCGCATATTATAAAGCTCCCTATATTTTATTTCCCAAGAAGGTATCCCCAAACTATGAAGTGGGAAATAGTCAATTTAAAAATAACATTTCTGCTCATGAAGTGTAATTTTCTGCATATGAATACGTTACATTTTGAACTTGTTCCTTGAGAAATGCTATATTTGTGAAAGATGGTACACTGTACCTACCCTAAGTTGCTTTCCTCAGTTTTGCAGCATTCATTGCCATGGCCATAATATTTCTGTTTGTTGTGGAAATAATATAAATCAGATATTGTTTCCAATTTATGATGCTTCAAATATGAATCATTACTCGAATTCTATGTATTTTAGAACATTTGCGCTACTTGAGGGAGGATTCATATTGTCTTCAGTCTGTGTATTCTAACAAGTTACCATATGTGAGCTCGAACCTGATGCTGTGTGCCAGAACAGTGTAATATGAAGTTCTTATTGTGGGTTGGCAAAGATTTTATTGAGAGGCTTCCAAGGTCACTGTTACATCAGCAACATTAAAAAGTATGCGCTTTCAAATTCTGATTTTCGTTAGTTTTATGTGCCTTTTCATTGGCAAGAAACATTATCATTAGCCTGAACTCAGTTGGTATTTCAATGTATAATCGATAAATGTGGCACTGGAAAAGCATAACAGATCAGGCTGCATTCGAAGAGCAGGATAATCAACATTTCAGGCATAAGCCCTTCATCAGGAATATGACTGGGGTGAAGGGGGCTGGGAGATAAATGGGGGGTGGGGGTGGGGGCGGGAAGGTAACTGGGAAGGCAATAGGTAGATGCAGGTGAGGGGTAATTGTGATTGGTCGATGGGGAGGATAGAGCAGATAGGTGGGAAGGAAGATGGACAGGTAGGACAGGTCAAGAGGTCAGTGCTGAGTTGGATGGTTGGATCTGGGATGAGGTGGGGGGAGGGGAGATTTGGAAACTAGTGAAGTTGATGTTGATGCCGTGTGGTTGAAGGATCCCAAGGGAAAAGATAAGACGTTCTTCCTCCAGTTGTCAGGTGGCTTGGATTTGGCAGTGGAGGAGGCACAGGACTTGGATATCCTTGGGGTGAAGTGGTTGGCCACAAGGAGGGGTTGTTTGATGCATTTCTGTCCCTGTCTACGTGTCTCAGAGGATACTAGGCAGCTGTTGCCAGGCAGCCGTCCAATAATTTTTCTCTTCTACTCTTCGTTTTCTGAAACACTGAACTACTCCCTTCCAGAATTTGAAACAACTGGATTTAAATGTATGCAAACAAATTTACAGAACCCCAGTATCACCCACTGAATTCAAAAATGAAACAAAATCCTTCCTTCTTAGCCCACATACTACAGAAACACAGATCAATCTTAAATATATACATGGTTCTTTCACTTTAGGATCTAGAACATAGAACATTACAGTGCAATACAGGCCCTTCAGCCCCTCGGTGAACCAACCTATGAGGCCAATCTGAAGCCCATCTAACCTCCATTATTCCATTCTCCTCCATATACCTATCCAATGACCATTTAAATGCCCTAAAAGTTGCAGAGTCTACTACTGTTGCAGGCAGTGCATTCCACGCCCCTAACTACTCTGAGTAAAGAAACTTCCTCTGATATCTGTCCTTTAACTATAACCCCTCAATTTAAACCTATATCCCCTTGTGCTAGCAATCACAATCTGAGGAAAAAGACTCTCACTGTCCACCCTATCTAACCCTCTCAATTAAGTCACCTTTCAACCTTCTTCTCTCTCACAAAACAGTCTCAGGTCCCTCAGCCTTTTCTATAAGACCTTCTCTCCATACCAGGCAACATCCTAGTAAATCTCCTCTGGACTTCCAAAGCTTCCACATCCTTCCCATTATGTGGTGACCAAAACTGTACGTAATACTCCAAGTGTGGCCATACCAGAGTTTGTATAGCTGCAGCTAAGTTTCCAAATATTAATAACATAGCATGAACTTTATCAGATATTCCACTTTCAGGATAATTAATAGGAAGCCAAAGCTCAGATTTCCAACTCAGCTGAAGGTAAGTCACTAACAGCGAAATGATTAAAATCAGGGATGTGCAAGTAGCCAGGATTAAAAGGGTATCTGAAATAGCTCCACAGAAATCAGTATGCAATCAGCAAATCACCCTTTATTTATATGTGAAGAGTCCTTGACACTGATCCAGCTCCCTCAGAGCCAGCTCTCAGAATCTGAACCTCTGACACTCCTGTTTATATCTGTCAGCCAAGGTTCCCTGATTGAACCATAATAACAACCCCAATCAGAGAACCCTTACTCTCAGGTCCATCTGGCTGACCTCATTAAAATCACTACATCCCTCCCCCTCTGAGTCAGACGACATAGGCCAATCCTGTTTCTTTTGCCACCTCTTGGGATAGCTTAGCACAGGGTCAGGTTCCTCCGACTCTGCGTTAGATATGGACAGTGTATAATGCACTCACCTCTTGTGCCTGGGGCATCTCAGGAGAAATTCACCCTTTTCTTCCTGCAGCAAAGGTCTTGATACAATGGGATCCATCATGTCCTTCTTGGATTCTGAAGTCTCTTCAACACTTGCCAGAGAAGGAGAACCCATGGGCTCTGACAACCTATCCGACTGTTGAGGAGCAGGGCGTGTTTGGCTCCCATATCACTTCCAAGTTTGTGGCTTTCATATGCCGCACCTTTATGGATCACTGGACCTGACCTTGCGCAACCATGTGTCTTACCTATACAAGGTCATTTCCATGGTTGCTGCATCAAGCTTCATCTCCTGTAGTAAACTGTCTCTCTCACTTGGCAAAGTCTTGTGTTCAGCAGTGGTGTTCTTGATGCTGTTTCACCCTCCCACCCCAGGTCCAGGAAGATCACATCTAATCTGATGCCGAGTCGCCTCCTTATTAACAACTCTGCTGGAGCTGTCACTGTTGTGGCATGGGGGATGGTCCTATAATCAAACAGGAGCCAGGACAGTTTGGTATCAAGTGAAGCTGTAGGTTTGAAGAGAGTGGTGCTGGAAAAGCACAGCCAGTCAGGCAGCATCCAAGGAGCAGGAGAGTCGACATTTCGGGCATAAGCCTTTCATCTGGAAATATGCCAGAAACATTGACTCTCCTGCTCCTCGGATGCTGCCTGACCAGCTGTGCTTTTCTAGCACCACACTCTCTGACTCTGATTTCTAGATTCTGCAGTCCTCACTTTCTCCTCCCTGAAGCTGTAACTTGTTTCTTTAAGACTGCCTTCACATTTTGGACTGCTCTTTCTGCCAGGCTATTGGTTGATGGATGGTATGGAACTGCCCTTAAGTGTCAAATACCATTTGACTTCAGGAATTACACAAATTCCCTGCTGGAAAATGAAGGCCTGTTATCTGTGACCAATACTTCTCAGAGTCCACATATTGCAAAAGATAAACACAGTTTTTCTATTGTCATTCCCAGGTATTTGACGAGTGAACTCTGTGATATCCAACCACTTTGAGTGAGTGTGTGGAGTGACTAAGAACATTGAGCCCATGAAAAGGACCTGCATATTCAATGTGTAACTGAGTCCAGAGTTTATCCAGCCATTCCCACAGGTGTGGCAGAGCTGCTGGCAGTAAGTTTTGTCCTTGTTGGCACTCTGGAGACTGCCCACCAATGTGGCTGTGGCTGCACCCAATCCTGGCCACCAGACAAATTCTCACCAACATCTTCATTTTGGAAACCACAGGACGACCCTGGGGGAGTTCAGCTGGTACCTGGCGGCGACCTTTGTTCGGGCCAATCACTCTGGCTCTCCATAATACTAGACCATCCTCTACCATGATCTGGTCTCTCCAGGTCCAAAAAGGTTCATATTCTGATTGTGATGGCCTTTTAATTTCCCCCATAACCACCTAGTATGGCTGTTCTAGCATGGCCAGGACCAGATCCTTCTGTGTCCAGGGTCTAATATTGTCAGCTGCGACTGGAAGTGAGTCCAGAAAATTTAAAACCATTACTGACTCTTCCAGTGGCAGTACAACTAGTGGTATATCTGGCAGTGGGAGGCAGCTCAATTGATCTGCATTCACTACTTGGCCTCCCAGACAGTGTCCCAACTTGTAATTATACTCACTTAGTATTAGAGCCCACAGCTGAATTCAGCCTGAAGGTAAGGGTGGCACTGCCTTGTTCTCTAGAAGTAAATGTAGCAGGGGGTTTGTGGTCCATTGTTACTGCAAATTTACATCTGTAAAGGTATTGCTGGAACTTCCTCACTCCAAATATGACTGGCAAGGTTTTCTTCTCTACCTGGGTGTATTTACACTCTGCATTAGCCAAAGTTCTGGATGCATCGGCTATTGAGTAAACCTCTCTATTGGGTCACATATGAGCTAATAATATCCCAGTGCCATACAGGAAGGTATCACATTGCCAATACCAGATCCCACATGGAAACATAGTGTGCCAACACCTTAGAGGATGATAGCTGTTTCTTCACTTCCCTGAAAGCTACGGCTTAGCTATGCAACCGTTTCCAAGGCTCACCCTTTTATTTGGAGTTGATGCAAACGCAGCAGGTTTATGTGTGAGTTTTAAGTAATAATTCACCAGCCTAAGAAAAGACCTAAGCTCCGGTACAGATGTGCTCACATGGGGTGCCTGGAACACATTTTTCCTTTCTAAGGTGTCTGCCCACCTGGAAGAAACATCTAAGGACTATGACAAGTCCTCCAAGTGCTCCTTATTGGTCTTCCCTGTTATTAGCATGTCATCCAGATAAATGGCGACCTGGGGTAAACCTCGTAAAATGTTCTCCATCGCCTACTGAAAAGTTGCACTGGCTGATAATACCCCAAGTGACAATCTCATGTTGGCACAAAACCATTATGGGTGTTAATTGTAGCAAATTTCTGGGAATCCTCATCTCCCGCAATTACAAGTATGCACTTCTCATGTCCATCTTTGTGAAGGACAGCCCCCCTGCCACCTTTGTGTATAAATCCTCTCGGCGATGGATTGGGTAGTTATCCAGCTGCAAAAAGTGGTTTACCATTTGATTAAAATCTCCACAAAGGCGAACCGACCCATTGGGCTTCACAATCAGTACAATTGGTGCTGCCCATTCCACAAACTGAACGGATTTGAGGATTCCTTCACTTTCCAGCATCTGATTGCTGTCTCTACTTTTGTCCCTAAGGTAAATGGCAGTGGGCGGGCCTTGCAGAATCACGGAATTGTTTCCTGGTCACATGCAAGGTGGCCTTGACACCTTTGATAGTCCCTAGACTTTCCTGACAGACTTTTGGGCATTTAATTAGGACTTCACTCAGGCAGCCATATTCTGATGAAAAATGTTGAGCCAATCTAGGTGAATGTTTCTCAACCAATTTCACTCCATCAAGCTTGGGCCTGAGCCTTTTACTACCATCAATGATAACTGAATCACCTCCTTCTCATAAGAGACTGGAACCGAAGTTGTACCTTAATCTTTAAAGATCCCCTGGTATAGGTTCGCAGCCTAGCCAAGGTCTTGCACAAACCTAAGGATTGGAATCCAGAGCAAATTTTGTTAAAGACTGGTTCCGCCGTCACTGAAATGGCCATAGTGGTATCGACCTCCATTAGAATCGAGTGACCATTTAGATTAGATTAGATTACTTTACAGTGTGGAAACAGGCCCTTCGGCCCAACAAGTCCACACCGACCCGCCGAAGCGCAAACCACCCATACCCCTACATTTACCCCTTACCTAACACTACGGACAATTTAGCATGGCCAATTCACCTGACCTGCACATCTTTGGAACTGTGGGAGGAAACCGGAGCACCTGGAGGAAACCCACGCAGACACGGGGAGAATGTGCAAACTCCACACAGTCAGTCGCCTGAGGCGGGAACTGAACCCGGGTCTCTGGCGCTGTGAGGCAGCAGTGCTAACCACTGTGCCACCGTGCCGCCCACATTTATTTTGATTGGATGTTGCTAAGCAATTTAACTGTTCCAAACCAGATGTAAGTGGGCTTTCCAGGGTGTACATTGACCTGGGTACTGGCCTGTGAGTTCTCTTACTCAGTTTCGGTCTAATGGATTCCTTTACTGTCTCGAGTCTGCATACCAGCAGCAACTACAATGGTTTGCCAGCTCGGATCCTGAAGAAAATTTTAACCGTTTGGCTGAGGCTTGACTTTGTTTTGGGAGTTTGGTGTGGGCTGACCTAGAGTCCCTCTGTTCAGGATATATTCTGAGTGTAGCTATGCAATGGCCTTCACTCAATTGGTGTCTCCCAAGTTCAGTCAAACTAGTGAGGGTGTCTATTCCATTGGAATACCCTGCAATTCATAAGTTCCACATCTCATTTTCCAATGATGAAGCCAGTTGTAGTGCCTGTTTGAAGTTCAGTTGGGTTTCAACTAAACAGTGTTTTTGTATCGTTACATCATTAATCCCACATAACAACCGATCTCTCAGCATCTCATTCAGGGTTAAACCAAAGTTACATGCCAGTCGTCCTAACAGAGTCAAAAATCTTGACACAGATTCCCCTGAGTCTCAAATTGCCAAGTAAAAATAGTAGCATCTCAAAATTCCTTATCCAAATCCATCAACTCTTGAAAGGTATTAGTGTCTGGTGCCTTAGGGAAAAAAAGAATCCTAATAACCACAAAAGCTGCCTGTCCACAAGCTGTCAGGAGAATTACTCATGGTTTTTCATCTGCACCAACGTCATTTGCCTGGAAAAAAATAACACATTCCTTCCACACACTGGGCCTAGTTTTCAATGGCAGGGTCAAATGAGTCAAGCTTCTTAAATAAAGGCATGATAGCAGAAATGTTTACCCCAACTCAAAGATGATTGTTGTAAGCAAGTTTCTTCAGGAACACTCTGGTTGCCTCTAAAAATAACTCCATGGAGGCTGGTATCCCATCACTGAATCACCCTTTATTTATGTGTGGAAAGTCCTTGACACTGGTCCGGCTCCCTCAGAGTCAGCTCTCAGAGTGTCAGAATGTCTATGATGTCCACCTGGCAGACCTCATTAGATTCCCTGCAGTTCAATGATCTTGGAGGCTTGGAAGGCTGGAGGAGTTTGCAAAGACACTAAAGGAAAAGGCCATTGAAGGAATGGCATTTAAGGAAGTGAATTTTAAAATCAAGGCAATGCTTAACAGGGAGCCAATGTTGGTCATGAGCACATCGCTTTTTATGAATGGGTCTTGAAGTGATTAAAGATAAAAGTAAGAGTTTATGGATGACCTTATTGGGTGGAAAATTGGTGATTGAGATTAAAGAGAATCTTCCAGACATTTAGTTTAGACATAGGAGGAGAAATTAGGCCATTCGGCCCATCGAGTCTGTTGAAAAGTGGCTTTGCCTATTGAATGTTGTCCCCCAAAGGCAGGAAGTTGATGAGAAATAGGATCCAGAGTTTATATCAATAACCATCTTACTCTGGTCAATAAGATCAAGGATAATCTAATAAGGGTGAAAAGCTGAAGTTTCTCCAGTTTGTCCTATGCTCAGTCTTGCCGATCAGGCATGTTCTATAGAAAGAATGGTGAATGGTGAAACATTGTGGGGTCTATGTTACTATCTTTATTTAATTCTGGAGATTTCCGAACAGTCTCCAGGACTTAAATGTCTCATTTGCATTGTCATACCCAAAACTGGATACAACACTTAGGTAGCTGGAGAGTGACACCCTCTGTTTTATTCTTCTCTATGTAGCATTCTATTTGCCTTCATTCCTATTCTCTACAGTGATTGGGAACATTGAGCATTGAGTGTCGCAGACTTCTGAATCTCTTTCAAATTCATCCTCTCAATTTTGTAATGAAGTGTCTGTCATGCAAATATGCTAAATTGTCTGTTCCCTCAGACCTGGGGATTTCTAGAAAACAGAATATATTCAGAAATTCATAGAACTTTTTAATGCAAGAAGTACTAATAGAGTCATAGAAATGTACAGCACAGAAACAGGCCCATTGGTCCAACACATCCATGCCGACCAGATATCCTAAATTAATCTAGTCACATTTGCCAGCATTTGACTCTTAAACCACTAAACCCTTCCTGTTCATGTACCCATCCAAATGCCTTTTAAATGTTGTAATTGTACCAGCCTCCACCAGTTTCTCTGGATGTTCATTCCATATATATACCACTCCTGTGTGAAACAGTATCCCTTAGGTCCTTTTAAAATCTTTCCCCTCTCATCTTAAACCTATGCCCTCTAGTTTTGGACACCCCTACCCTGGGGAAAAGACCTTGACTTGTCACCCTATCCATGCCCCTCATGATTTTATAAACCTCTATAAGGTCACCCCTCAGCCTCCGACACTCCAGGGAAAACAGCCCCAGCCTAATCAGCCTCTCCATATACCTCAAAACCTCCAACCCTGGCAACATTCTTGTAAGTCTCTTCTGAACCCGTTCAAGTTTAACAACATCCTTCCTATAGCAAGAAGACCATCATATCATTTTCTCACTTAGATTCATGGCTAAGCATGGTTTTTATTTTGTCAATATGCAGTGGTTAGTCAATTTAAACCAACAAACTTAGAAAATGAAGTCTCCTTGTTTTATTGGGTTTATGGAGTTCAACTCTATCTAACCTCCCAAAGTAGTGTTGCCGGAGTCCAGGGAACCTGCTGAAAGAACTCTTCATTTGCAGTTTAATATATACACTGTTAATGTTTCTGTTCCCTCTTAGTTCTCACTACATAATAATGTGAAATTGGTATATCATTACACATCATCATCATCAATACACATGCTGCTGACCTTAATCTCATTACTCTACACTCATTGTGAGACCTCTTTGAAAGTAAGTACACTCAGACGAGATGGTTGTGCTGTAAGACTCACACTATAGGGATACTAGTGAATAAGTATGTAATGTGTTTGTCTAATTCCAGACATATTAATAATGACTACAAGAAAAAGGTAGACATTTTGGACAACTTACCAAGTAAAAGCAAGAATGTTTGTGCTCCTTGAACATTCGAGGAGGTCATAGTAACACATTTGTTTTTACATCTCAAAAATCTAAGCAGTCTGGTAACAAAACTAATTATTTGCTGTATTAGTATGTTAACAAAGACATGCACCTGCATATTGCAAACAATAATGTATTAGTCCATTCCTTATTTAACACCCTTGAAATGTGGTCACATCTTAAAACTGTAATCAAGATAAAAATAAAATTGCAATGAACAGCCAAGCAATTATTTTCTGCATTTGCAATGAAGATGGGAGCACTCTTAATTGCGCTAAGGATATTAAAGTAGTGTGGAACTGGAATCATATCTAGGCCAGTCCTGTTAGAATGTGACAGATTGCCCTCCATGAAGAACCTTAATGAAACAATAGGTTTTTACAACAATTCAACCTTATTCAGGGACATTTTCTGATGCTAGCAAATTACCAGATGTATTGAAATCAATTTTGCTACTTGCTGCCTCAGTAGATTTTGAATTCACTTTCAGTTCCAAAACAGCACAGAACACTCAGTTTGAGTAAAAACTAGAAAGTACATGGGACAGAGTTTAATGTGCTTGGTTGATGTGAATTTAGAGATCGGAAGCATTTAATTGGAGCATAGGATGCCATCATAAAATTTGATGAGTGATCATTAGCATACTTTATTAAACAGAATGACTGTATATACAAGAGATGGTAAGGGAGGACAGTTTTTAGAAGCTTATTAACTCAGGAGCCAGTTCCAGGTGACTTTATCTCACTACGACAATGCTCATTTCCCATATGCTGTTGGAAATTGGGATCACTTTAAAACCATCCTTTCCCAATATTTACTAAGGAGCATTATATCTCATCTAACTATTATTGCAACAGCAACTAATCCATATTAATAATTAAAAGGACAAAAAGATCACAAGAATCTTCAGGATCACTGAGGTGATGATGTTCCATTGAACCGACATCAAAAGAATTATTTGACACCATATTTATTCTATTATCGATGCAGAAAATAAGACAGTTTGTTCTTAGAAAGAATGACAGTCTAACCTTCAGTCAGAGGTGGGCAAGGAAATACTGGTCACCCAGATGTCATCTTGTTATTGTCCATTGGCTGAACTGATTCAAATGAGTGGTTAGTGTGTAATCCAGCAGCCCCTAAATATAAGTGTCTGGGAGGGTCAGCAGAGGACAAAGTGGGATCACAGTTTCTGTGCAGACATGAATTTTTGAGAAATCCAACAGAAAGAATAAGTGTACTGCTGTTGATAAAGATAGATTAGATTCCCTCCAGTATGGAAACAGGCCCTTCAGCCCAACAAGTCCACACTGACCCTCCGAAGAATAACTCACCCAGACCGATTCCCCTGACTAATGCACCTAATACTACAGAAAAAATAACATGGCCACCTGCACATCTTTAGATTGTGGGAGGAATCAAGAGCACCCGGAGGTAACCTATGCAGACACGGGGTCCACACAGACAGTCACCCGAGGCAAGAATCAAACCCGGTACCCTAGCACTGGGAAGCAGCAGTGCTAACCAGTGAGCCACCGTGCCACCCCTAGTTAAAGGCCTCAGATCCAGGATCTGTTCATAAGAAGTTCCTGTGTGGCATTGGAGTTTGCAGGCAGAATGGCAAAAAAGGTTTACTTCTCTTTATGTCTCTAAGCCTCCTTCAGAAGAGCATCCTCATCCTGTCGTTGATCGTCACCATGAACAAGGGCTTGTTCCTCCATGATAGACTTCTGTAGACTTCAGCAAATAATTTAGTCCTCAGTGTTGTTTTGTTTATTTTTTAAGCACAAGATCAACAATCATTAAGTGCAGTAGGAAGCTTTCTCAGCGAATCATGCACAGTATTCTTAGCACTCTGAAAATTTCCACAAAACACAGGCAACCAATTTACCTCACTGTTGCATCATTTGCTTGAAAATTGTTTGATTTTTTGAAAATCTTCTGTAATATCTTTTTTTTCCCTTCTCCAAGGCTTTATAACATTGTTTGACTTCTAATAGCTGGTTAATAATCTATTTGAGATAGGTATAAGTTCTTGTTTAACTTTGATCTAGAGAAGTTCTTTTTGATACTCAATTTTAAACTTCACCAAAGAATCCATTGACTCTAGAAGCTCTATAGTTTGGTTTTCTTGTTTCCCTGTAGCATGTGGCCAATATTGCAGAGAGGAAATTCTTCATCCAATCATGGTTCAAGTTTTTGTTGCTACATGCCCTTGGTGGGTTCAAGGAGAGAAGTCAGCAATTTTACATCTTTAATAAAAACAGAAAATGCTAGAGAAACTCTGCAGGTCTGACAGCGACTGAGGACAAAGAAACACACTTAACATTTCAAGCCAGATATTTGTCTTCTTCAGTCATGCCTCTTTATTAGCTTCTTCAACAAAGGGTTAACATCCAGAAAAGAAAGGGCAGGGACTTCCCAAATAGTGCTGCCTGAATCCAGGAGTTCAAGAAGGCCTATGGCCCTCTCCACTCAGTGAACAATATGTGTGGTAATTTCCTTTTCTGAATGAACAAACTAAGATCTAGAACAAAAAAAACGAAAGAAGTATGGTTGCTAAAAATCAGAACAAAAATTGAAATAGTATCGAAAAGCTCAGCAGGTCCGACAGCATCTATAGAGAGAAAGCAGAGTTAACATTTCGGGTCAAGTGACCCTTCCTCAGAAGGGAACATTAACTCTGTTTTCTCTCTATAGATGCTGCTGGACCTGCTGAGCTTTTTCCATACAATTTTGATTTGTCTTTTAGATCTGGGGCATGGAAGTATAACACTGTTCCTTCACTGTCGCTGAGTCAAAATCCTGGAATTCCATCCCTAATGGCATTAATGGTCAACCCACAGCAGATGGACTGCAGCGGTTCAAGAAGGCAGTTCATCGCCACCTTCTCAATGCCAACTAGGGGCGGGTAATAAATGCTGACCGGCCAGGGACACCCACATCCCACAAAATGAATATATTTTTAAAAATCCTCTTGTGACTGATAACCTTCATATTGGCACTTATTGTTCCTATCTTTTACTGCTCATATATTGGTCTGTATTACCTTTTGTAACTTTGCTCAGAGTGTTTATAGTGGAGAATGAATCGGGGGAACATTGTGTCAACTTCAGTGCTGCCTTTCCAAAGAATGTTCAAAGCCACAAATAATAAAGAGGCAGAGTAGTTGGGATTGACATTCAGAGTTTCTGTAATCCCTCAACTATTATAGTGGAGTACAACATACATTTGTCCTGTCACTCTGACTTTAATACCTCCTGTGACCCAAAGTTGAATATTGTCTGAGATTTAACTGCATGTTCTACCCTTGTCTATCAATAATAAATATGATCAGATTAGGTTCCCTACAGTATGGAAACAGGCCATTTGGCCCAACCAGTCCACCGAAGAGTAATCCACCAAGACCCATTCCCCTAACTAATGAAACTAACACCGTGGACAATTTAGCATGGCCAGTTTACCTGCACATCTTTCGGACTGTGGGAGAAAACCAGAGCAAACCCACATGGGCACAGGGAGAAGGTGCAAACTCCACACAGACAGCAGCCCAAGGTGGGAATTGAACCTGGGTCTCTAGCACTATAAGGTAGCAGTGCTAACCACTGAGCCAATGTGCCACCCCAATCAAATCACAAAAGTGAGAAGTACTAATGAGAAATGAATAACCAGAAAAAAGTCATCAACTACTTTTCAATCAGTCACTGTTTCATCTGCAGTCAGGTAAGACTTTATAATGTGAAATAAAATCTATAGTGCAGCAAGCACATTGGAAATTAAATCTAAAATAAATCACAAAATGTATGGTTAAATAATTGCTGGAAATAGGTTTCTCTATGTAAGCTTGTTCTGCTGCATGAAGATGATGTTGGAGATTTATCTGCACCCTGCTGATTAAGTTCCTAGTTGTGCAGACAATGCTACGTGTGATACTTTTGGCTTGCGGGTGCTGTAGTTTTTACCCTTCTCGTGCAAAGGTACAATATCCAGAGGGAGTCACAGTTCACCAGACAGAAAACTGCTGTCAGTTTCCAGCTTCTGTTGTTAGCTAGGAGATTGCTTCATATCATTTGAAGTTCTTAGATTGCTGCATTAGACGTACAATAGCCAAATATGCTTTTAGAAACCAGTACACAAATTGTGAGCAATGAATAGTGAAAAAATAATTAAAGATCTTTTGGATAACATTTGCTTCCATTCTTTAAACCATATTTTCAGTGGATTAATCAGGTCAAGCACCTTTCTGAAGAGAAGTTTGATTCTCAGAAGACTGGGAATCTTTGTATACTCTAAGCCAGGAAGACCAGTTGTTGAATGTAGAGATTGATAAATTTTGAAAACCAAGGAAAAAAATGAATTTGGTGAGAATGGGGGATGGTGGAGCGAGGTAGATAAACCATAATTTTATTGGAAACTGGAGAAAGCTTGAACTTAGGGGCACTATAGCCTGTTCCTGCACATAGTTTTTGTGTTCTTAAGTATTCACTCACACTCATATGGTCAAAATGCTTACTTATTGAGAATGGAAGTATCTGCTCTCTCTACAATACAAGGAGACAGACTTCTGTTGAAACCAAAGAGCTTCAGTCACCAGGGAACATCTTGCTTATAGGTCAATTTCACTCATTAGGAGTCACCATTTACAAGCTGAGCAGCTGCACATTGAAGCGCCAATTCTATTAAATCATTCAATATCTTATGAGCCAAACCTCAGCACAGGCAGAAGGATTATGAAGCTGACAGTGGTGTAGTGACTGGCAATGGAGGGCATGGATGATGTAGTGTGGAATCAAGAACCTATCTGGAAAAGTGCCTCAAGACTCAGTCAATGCTGAGTGCAATGATATGTTCCGAGTGACAGAGCAAGTATTTCAATAAACCGGAGACATTCAAAAGGATTCTGAAGGGAGAGAGTCAAGTGGCATTTGTCAGAATAAAGTATTCATGCCTTTTATTGTGTAAGCTTTGTATCATGGCCTTGCAACTGACTTAAATCCTTAAAACACATCAATTCAACTTTTTACAATCATTACTCACTCAGGGAATCACTTCAGCAAGTGGACATAAATACCAACATACCTAATGTAAAGAAACTAAAACCCTGTTCATGAATTAAAATTTGTCCCTTTCTCTCGTCGTTGATCTGATGACATGCAGGTTCTTTTGATCGCTGGTCACCTTTATTTTTCGCCCTTCTCGCTCTCTGTGGGTGCTTACTGCAGAACCAGAGCTGCCTTAACAACACACATTGACAAAGTCTGGGGTGAGTTAATAGAAGTGGAAATGTATTTAACATAAAGGAAATAAACCTTTTAAGTTATGCTACCGTCTTGTTGTCTCTGAAGGATTGGCCCTTTCTTCTTCTATCTCACCAGCACAGTCTGTTTTTATCTTTCTCTTGGGATCTCTTATCACCGCATCTCCAGGCTCCACTCTGTCATGGATTAATGGTTTATCCTGACTGGTAATACTTGTGATGCCACTAAGGTTTGAACATGTATCATCAAAGGTATAAGATAAACACTTGCCTGCTTAATCTTGCAACTTCACACTAGTTCATTCATTCTTGACCAAATATGCTCCTTTTAGATTCATGGATGAATGTATTAAGGAAAGAACGGATTATAATGAGTTCATCTGATCTCTTCATCTTCAGTTCCTTGCCCAAAGGCAGGTCATTGAGAATTATCCATTAAACCACAGAAAGTTCTGCAATGTCTTACTGTGGATAGGGATGAGGAGTCAGCTCTTTGTGCCAACCTCACCCAAAACAGGAATCAAACAGCCTGGTGTTGGTCTTCGTGTGATTCACACACTCACTTGCTGGCTTCCCTCAAAAAGTTCAACTAATCCTGAAACAAAAGCAAACCGCTGCAGATGCTGGAAATTGGGAATGAAAATACTGTTTTAAAATAAAAACTCAACAAGTCATATGGCATCCATGGGAGAAAAACAGACAGCAGCTCTGAAATTTGCTCAGAGACAGGAAGGGAATGGAATCGGTGGAACAGTGATGGCAGATTTAGCACCCTCAAGGTTTTAGGCCTGCCAAGAAGTCAGTGGACATAATGTTTGATCCTGCCGGGGAAGTTAAGCACCAGCTTGCTTTCCAAGTCTCCAGCTCGATCTCCACCCATATAAATACATAATACACCAGCCAAGGGAGTAGCTTATTGATTGAGATTTTCTAGATTGCCAGAGGCAGCAGGGGAGAGTTTAGCTTCCTGGAGGCCTCCCAGTGCCTTGCCAAGGTGCCATGCTTCAGGCAGGCTGGGAGGTCACCCTGCACTCTGCTCAGGAACACCAGCTTAGTGATCTGACTGCAAAGACCAACTGAACCACCCTCTTCTTCATTTATCTTCTTTGACATCCTACAGGTGCTTTCAAACTGGAAGGTCTCTGATTAGGTCCCTAGCTTTGCGAGCCCACCCACCAGCCTCTATTCAATGATAATCCCATCCTCTGGCCAATAATTGAGCACTCCAGTGAAAATCACATGTTTCTAACCATTTTTCTGACCCACTTTGAGCCTGGACGAAGAATTCAGTAGATCACAGGAAGAAGTCTTGCCTAATAACTCAGCGTACACAATAAAATCTTTACACATTCTGTCTGCGCTGTTAAATAATGTATGTATTGTAATATATCCGAAAAATTGCATGGTGCTGGTCAACTCACCTTTACAAAACAGATCTATATGAAGAATCATTCTGTTAAGAACACATCCACATTATAATACAGAATCTAACAGTGACATTTGAAGGTGTCAAAACACTTTACACTTAATTTTCAGAATGCTCACGACTTGTCAGCAGGCTTTTCATTTTCTTCGTGAACTCTCAAATCTGGTACAATTTAATGGGCTTCCAAAAGATCACATTACCAGACAGAGAACGTTGTCCCCCATTTAAAACGGGAATCTAACATCCTTTGTCGGGTAGAGACATTCCTAACCCATAAAAAGACCAGAGGAATATAGCACAGGATTTGAAATGCATGGGGATTTGAATTTCTTCCAAAAACGATGTGAGTGTAACAATTCTCATCATGAATTGTACTTCTTTGCCCAGATGAAAAATTCAGCTTTCTGACACTTTCATAAAGAAAACCTTGTTCATCCCATTCCCCTGCTCTATCCTTGTGGTCTTCCAGCTTATTTCCATTATCTGGCCATTCAATTTCCTTTGGAAATCATGATCCGTCTCCAGTTCCACCATCTTCAACTACATTAAGTTCCATGTCATAGAGTCATAGAGATGTACAGCACAGAAACAGACTCCCACTCATCCATGCCAACCAGATATCCTAACCTAATCTAGTCCCATTTGTCAACACACAACCCATATCCCTCCAAACCCTTCTTATTCATTTACCCATCCAGATGCCTTTTAAATATTGCAATTGTACCAGCCTCCACTACTTCCTCTGGCAGCTCATTTCATACACGTACTACCCTTTGCATGAAAAAGTTACCCCTTAGGACCTTTTCATATCTCTCTCCTCTCACCCTAAGCCTATGCCCTCTAGTTTTCGACTCCCCCAACCCAGGGAAAAGACTTTGTCTCTTTAATCTATCCATGCCCCTCATGATCTTATAAACCTTTATAAGGTCACCACTCAGCCTCTGAAACTCCAGGGAAAACAGCCCCAGCCTATTCAACCTCTTCCTATAGCTCAAATCCTCCGACCCTGGCAATATCCTTGTTAACCTTTTCTGAACCCTTTCAAGTTTCACACCATCCTTCCGATAGGAAGGAGACCAGAATTGCACACAATATTCCAAAAGTGGCCTAACCAATGTCCTGTACAGCCACAACATGACCTCCCAACCTTGTAGCCAATGCTCTGACCAATAATGGAAAGCATACCAAATGCCTTCTTCACTATCCTATCTTCCCATGACTCTACTTTCATGGAGCTATGAGCCTGCACTCTCTTTGTTCAGCAACACTCCCTAAGACCTTACCATTAATGTATAAGTCCTGCTAAGTTTGCTTCCCCAAAATGCAACACCTCACATTTATCTGAATCAAACTCCATCTGCCACTCCTTAGTCCATTGGCCCATCTGTTCAAGATCCTATTGTAATCTGAGGTAACCTTCTCCAATGTCCACTGCACCTCCAATTTTGGTGTCATCTGCAAACTTACTAACTATACCTCCTATGTTCACATCCAAATGATTTGTATAAATGGAGAATAGTAGTGGATCCAGCACTGATCCTTGTGACACTCCACTGGTCACAGGCCTCCAGTCTGAAAAACAACCCTCTACCACCACCTTCTGTCTTCTACCTTCGAGCCAGTTTTGAATCCAAATGGCTCGTTTCCACTTTATGGCCAAAAATATCTTTTTAGTAGCCTGCAATTCTTGCCCTAAATCTGAAATCTATGTCCCCTGGTTCATGTACCATTGACTGAAAATCAGTTTTTTTCTTTTGCCTCTCTGATTTAAAGCTATCATAATCTTGCACCTCTATCAAGTCTCCTCCCAATCTCATTTTCTCTATGAGGAGTATACACAGGTTCTGAAACCTAACCTTCCAGCCAAAAGGCCTCACCCCATTCTGATACATCTCTTCTGTATCCTATCAAATATCTTCATACCTTAATATGAGATGACCAGAACTGGACTCAATACCATAGTTGTCATCTAATTGGAGTGTCACAGGTTGAAGTTACATTTCCTGCTTTTGAATCAATACTTCTATTAATGAAGCCCAGGAAATTATTTGTTATTTTCTCTCCCAGTGTGTTCTGCTATCATCAAGGATCTAAGGAGCCAAGCCCTTATGCCCCTCTGCCTCTCTCAGTCTTTGGGAATGTGGACTTAAGTTTTCAATGGCTCTGCTCATCCCGCTGCCAAAAGATATCCTCTTACTTCTGTTCTAGTTCCACCTGCCATCTGTCTGACCATTCAGTTTGTCTACTGACATCTTGTTACAGCCAATTGGCATCATCCTCAGTTTTCCGTATCTCCAATTGTTTCATTTTTAAAAAATTTATAGAGCACTAGAGTCATACAGCATGGAAACAGACCCCTCTGTCCAAACAGTCCACACCAACCATGTTCCCAAACTCACTAGTCCCACCTGCCTGTACTTGGTCTATTTTGCTCCAAACCTTTCCTCTTCATAATCTTATCTAAATGTCTTTTAAGTCTCTTAACTGTGCCTGTATCCACCACTTTCTCTGGCAATTCATTTCACACACAAACCACCCTGTGTAAAAAAAATGCCCATCATGTCCTTTTTAAATCTTTCACCTCTCACCTTAAAAATATGCCCCTAGTTCTGAACTCCCCCACCCGATAGAAAAGACCTTTGCTATTCACCTTAACTATGCCCCTCATGATTTTAACAACCTCAATAAGGTCACCCCTCAACCTCCAATAGTCCAGTGAAAAATTTCCCAGTCCTCCCAGTCCACTTTTATATCTCAACTCCTCCATTTCTGGCAATATCCTGGTAGATCTTTCCTTAACCCTCTCCAGTATAATAACATACTGTGGAGAAAGTGAGGACTGCAGATGCTGAAGATCAGAGCTGAAAATTCATTAGATTAGATTAGATTACTTACAGTGTGGAAACAGGCCCTTCAACCCAACAAGTCCGCACCGACCCGCCGAAGCACAACCCACCCATACATTTACCCCTTCACCTAACACTACGGGCAATTTAGCATGGCCAATTCACCTGACCGGCACATCTTTGGACTGTGGGAGGAAAACGGAGCACCCAGAGGAAACCCACGCAGACATGGGGAGAATGTGCAAACTCCACACAGTCAGTCGCCTGAGGCAGGAATTGAACCAGGGGCTCTGGCGCTGTGAGGCAGCAGTGCCAACCACTGTGCCGCTCATGCCCGAAACGTCGATTCTCCTGCTCCTTGGATGCTGCCTGACCTGCTGTGCTTTTTCCAGCAACACATTTTCAGCTAATAACATACTGTGGCATGGTGGCTCAGTGGCTAGCACTGCTGCCTCACAGCACCAGGGACCTGGGTTCAATTCCAGTCTCAGAAGACTGTCTGGATGGAGTTTGCACATTCTCCCTGTGTCTGTGTAGGTTTCCTCCTGCAAATCAGATGAGTTAGCTGTGCTAAAGTTGCCCATAGTGTTAGGTGCATTAGTCAGAGGGGAAATGGGTCTGGGTGGGTTACTCTTTGGAGGGTCAGTATGGATTTGTTGGGCCAAATGGCCTGTTTTAATACTGTAGGGAATCTAATCAATATCCTTCCTATAATGCAACACAGTTTTCTCCCCACATGTTTTTAACCATGCTTACACTGACCACAATTTTGCTAAGAAGCCCTTTACATAGTATTTTATCAATGGTTTCCTAAGATCCATCAAGATAATATCCATTGTCATTACAACTTCATCTCAGAAATCAGTTTGAACTTCTCAGGATAATTAGACTTATACAAATCTGTGCTGGCTCACCTTAAGTAACAAAACATTTACAGATTGCTAATGTTATGGGAGGAAGATCTGAAATTGTAAGTAACTGCTGACAGAAGTCACTGTTCAATAAGCCCCTTGACACTGCTCCAATCATTAACAGAGGTCAATCCACACCAGAGATGGGAATCCTCACAACTAGATTAATATACAACTGAAGTAAGCAGTGACAACAATCTGGTGTAACATCAGAGGCTTCCAGCAAAGAATCGGGAGTAAGGACCTACCACAGAAATATTGAGGCAAGGTCAACAGCAACAACAACAATTTATATAAATAGCACCTTTAATGGTCGAAAACATTCGAAAATCTAAGACATTTCACAAGAGCATAATAACACTATGCCATGAAACCCAGCACCTTGGAAGATGTTTAGAGAAATACCAAAAGTGTGGTCAAAAATGTTGGTTTTAAGGCTTGCCTTTTTATTGTTTTTAAAGAGGGATGGAAAGGTAGGGAAGCAGAAGTGTAGGGTGGGGGGGGGGGGGTTACCCCAGTGCTTAGATTCAGGGATTTGAATCCACATCCACCAATGATGGAAAAATTAAAATCAGGGTTGTACAAGAGATTAATATTCAAGGAGCATAGACATTTCAGTAGGTCTGGGGCTGGAGGAATTCACAGACACAGGGAGTCACATAGCTATAGAAGGACTTGAAATGCAGGATAAGAATTTTAAAATAGAGGCAATATAGGACAGTGAGCACAGGGGAAATAAGGGACAGAACTCAGCGGAGAGTTAGGACACAGACAAGAGAGATTTCAATGACCTCCAATTTACAGAAGGTACAACAGGTGACAGAATGTAGGAGACTGGTCTGAATTGTCAAGTCTAGAGGTAGGAACCGCATAAATAAGAGGCTCTGTGGTGGAAATACTGATGATATGGTGAGGTTACAAGCTTATCCAGAGGTCAAATATGTCAAAAGGTTGCTGACAGACTGACTTAACTTTATGGAGTCAGTTACTAGGGAAGAAAATATGTCACAAAAAACAAAATTTTTGTTTTTGTGTGAAACTACACTTCATGAAATTGACTGACCAGAAACCACTATTTGAATTATTTGAAAGACTAAAGCCAGCTTGGCTGTGACCTTGCATGACTGTACTTTTTGCAATCGGAGGCCATTAAGTGGAGCCTATCTGCCTGCAAGAGCCGATCTAAAATCTTTAACTTAGGGGAATATGCATCAACCACATCTCCTGTTCCCATTGGCTGGGAATCCAGACTGAGTGGGAGATCAACCTGGGATATAATCACTGCCGCCGAAAGATTCTGGTTGAGACCGGAATTCCCAGCCATAAGCTAATCAAGTTACAACTGGAGTAAACTAGCAATGACCATATTTGAATCACTGGGCAATGGTGAGAGAGGGTCGCATGATGAGTCAGCTAACCCTTTGTGTGTTTAAATACCCGTTGTCCTCTGTGGTGTAGGTCCTGCCAAGAAATTTGGCTCTGAACAAGAATTTGATTCTTCCGACATTATCAATGTATACCCACAACCGCACGTCGGTGCTTCATCGTCATTGTTATGTATCCATTCTTGTTATTGTTTTGTCCCTCTTGCTTGCTGCTCCACTCACTGCTCCACTTACCAACCCATTCTCCACTTGTTGCGCCCAGCTTGGCTTCTTGCAAGTGAGCAACATGATGATTGCAGCAGCGAGGGCTCTTTATAAAAGCTTCCCTGTGAATAGTGCTGCAATTTATTTCAGATTAGCACTGAAATAAAATAACTAAACTCGCAAATATAACCAACCATTACTCAGGGACACTAGACTGCTACACGAAATAAACTCCAAGCTAAACGCGTTCTGGATTCAAAAGCATCAAACCTTCTTTCACTCCATAGATGCTGAGTTTCTCCAGAAATTTCTGCTATTGCATGAAATTATTTATGGTCAACAGATCTTTGCATCTGAATTTTAAAACCAGCATTATACAATTGTATTATGTCGGCCTTTACATGAGAGCTGTGTGTCACTGGTGGTAATGTTACCAGTACTATGACTGCAAGGTGAGTGCACCCTTTAAATTGTTGAGGCACCTGCCAGCAGAAATATTGAGGCAAGGTCAGCAGCAACAACAACAATTTAGATAAATAGCACCTTTAATGGTCTAAAGCATTCTAACATTTAAGATATTTCACAAGAGCATCAAAAAAAAAGCATGAAACCCAGCACCTTGGGGAATGTTTGGAGAAATGCCAAATGGTCAAAAATGTTGGTTTTAAAGTTTGACGTTTTATTATTTTTAAAGAGACAAGGCAGGGAAACAGAAGTGTACTCCAGGGCTTAGATTTCCAAAGAACAACACAAATGCATCGACAGTGAATAAGCAAAACCCTGTGTGGATCTCTGTCTCCCCAGACTGTTAAAAATGGTAATAGTTCTGAGGATTAATGCTTATGTTGCATTTGTTCCAGCCAGTCTACAGATATCATGCAGCCCGTGGGTGAAGATAAGGAGTTCGCCTCTAGCTTTTGGAGGGAGTAGATGGATCTGTATGAGTTCTCCAAGGTGTTAGTAATGATGCCTGACCAAATGCAGTTGTATTTATTCCCACCTTTTAATAAAACTTCTCGCTATCTAGGAGTACAATAGTGTATTGTCTTCAACAAACCTCTAGCTAGACCCAAGACAAAGCAAAAACAACCAACTATTAATGATACTAAGCTCCCTCAAACAATTCTTACACAATGCCACGAATTGAATCGAACTGAATTAGCTTTATTGATTTGTTTTGATTTATATATTGTCACTAAGTACAGTGAAAAGCTTTGTTTACAAGCCGTACGGACAGATCACAGGAAGCAAGGATGGACAGATCATAGAGAGCAAAAAAAGCTTAGACAGGGGCATATAGGTTACACCATACAGGGTGTGCACCATGTAAGATCAACATAAGCAAGTACAGTGTAAAGTTTGTAAGTCACCAGGTACAGCACCAGCTATAGGTTAAAAGGTACCTGGTACAGATTCTTCTGTAACAAGATTAGTTACAGTGTAACAATGTAGGGCAGCACGGTGGCTCAGTGGCTAGTACTGCTGCCTCACAGCACCAGGGTCCCAGGTTTGATTCCAGCCTCAGGCGACTGTCTGTGTGGAGTTTGCACATTCTCCCCGTGTCTGCGTGGGTTTCCTTCGGGTGCTCCGGTTTCCTCCCACAGTCCAAAGATGTGCAGGTCAGGTGAGTTGGCCATAGTGTTGAGTGCGTTAGTCAGAGGGAAATGGGTCTGGGTGGGTTACTCTTCGGAGAGTTGGTTGGGCTGAAGGGCCTGTTTCCACACTGTGGGGAATCTAATCTAAAAAATGTATGGCGTTGGAAAAGCACAGATCAGGCAGCATCAGGGGAGCAGGGGAGTCAATGTTTTGGGCATAAACCCTTCATCAGGAATTCCTGAAGGGCTTATGCACGAGACATCAACTCTCCTCGGATGCTGCCTGACCTGCTGTGCTTTGCAAGCACCACACGTTTTGAATCTGATCTCCAGAAACTGCAGTCCTCACTTTCTCCTACAGTGTAACAACGGCCTAGAACATCTAGGAAAATAACATATGGTCGCAGTGTTGTGAATCTGCTGGCCAATATAAGTAGAAATCCAAAAGATCCAGAAGAAAGTAATAAAATTCAAGAAAGTGAGTTTACTATTTAAGAATATTATCACTTTATGAACACATGGACAATCAATTAGCAGCTGCAACAGGATTACTGACACAGAGAGAGATAGCAGCAGCTATGAAAGCAGCATAAATACAAACTCAGCACTCCAAAATTTCATTCCAGAAAGTGCTGGTGAAGAAATGTGGGTGAAGAAAGAGAGATAAGTTGGGCATGCTTAGAGAATACAGAGAGGCCTTAGCAGAGGACAGTCATTCAGGAGCAATTGAAAGCTACAGAGTGTAAAGGTAGAGATTCCCAAGGCAAAGGGGAACAGCTTTAATGAAATGTGTACAAAGACCAGAAAGAAGAGGCAAGGGACTGTACAATTCTGAACCCTCAGAATCAACTTCCCCTCCACATGGCACAGCTGCAGGAAACAGAGAAAGGCCAGAAAATGAATTCAGACATGGAGTACGGAATCGAGAAGGCCTCGGAATTCATTAAAACTGAAGACAAGCAAATTTAAAGAAATTCAATGATCGAACCTGGCAGAAGAAAACAAAACAGATTTGAAGATGAAAGGACAGGGACACAGTAATGAAGCTGTAATTTTGGTAGGAACATTTAAAGAGCAGCAGGCAGAAGTTTAATTTAATTTCTTATTTAATTATTCAAATATTTGAGAAGTCGGTATTTTATGTTTTAAATTTGGTATGCTTGCCTTTATTGGTCATTGCATAGAGTATAGGAATTGGGAGGTCATGTTGTGGCTGTACAAGATGTTGGTTTCACCACTTTTGGAATATTGTGTGAAATTCTGATCATCCTCCTATTGGAAGAATGATTTGCAGGTTTAGGTGTTGGACTGGGGTGTACAAAGGTAAAAATTACACAACATGTGGGTGGCACAATGGCACAGCGGTTAGCACTGCTGCCTCACAGCACCAGAGACCCGGGTTCAATTCCCGCCTCAGGCGACGGATTGTGTGGAGTTTGCACGTTCTCCCCGTGTCTGCGTGGGTTTCCTCCAGGTGCTCCGGTTTCCTCCCACAGTCCAAAGATGTGCAGGTTAGGTGAATTGGCCATACTAAATTGCCCGTAGTGTTAGGTAAGGGGTAAATGTAGGGGTATGGGTGGGTTGCGCTTCGGCGGATCGGTGTGAACTTGTTGGGCCGAAGGGCCTGTTTCCACACTGTAATGTAATCTAATCTAAAAAAAAATCTAATCAGGTTATAATCCAACAGGATTATTTGGAAGCACTAGCTTTTGGAGCACTTCACCTTCACCTGACAACCACCTGATGAAGGAGCAACGCTCCGAAAGCTAGTGCTTCCAAATAATCCTGTTGGACTATAACCCGGTGTTGTGTGATTTTTAAATTCCTATAGGAAGGATGTTGTGAAACTTGAAAGTGTTCAGAAAAGATTTACAAAGATCTTGCCAGGGTTGGAGGGTTTGAGCTTTAGTGAAAGACTGAATAGGCTGGGACTGTTTTCCCTGGACTGTCAGAGGCTGATTGCTCTATAAACCTTATAGAGGTTCATAAGATCATAAGGGGCAAGGATAGAGTGAATAGATAAGATCTTTTTCCCAGGGTAGGGGAGTCCATAACAAGAGGGCATTGGATTAAGGCGAGAGGGAAAATATTTAAGAGGGATCTAAGGGGCAACCTTTTCATACGGGGGGGTATGTATGGAATGAGCTGCCAGAGGATGTGGTGGATGGGTACATGAATAGGAATGGTTTGGAGGAATATGAGCCAAATGCTGGAAAGTGGGACTAAATTAACTTAGGATATCTGGTTGGCATGGACGAGTTGAACTGAAGGATCTGTTTCCATGCTGTACATCTCTATGACTCTGTGAATCATGAAAGGTGGGGAAATATCCATTTAGCTCAAAAATAAATGGGAACGCATTCATTTTACCCTGAATGAAGTGAAAAAATACTCAATTGTGGCTGCAGAAGCTGGCAAACCCCTTGAAGAAGTGAATAGCTACAATCTTAGTCATTGAAAAAAGGTGAAAAATGTCTGAAAAAGGTGGAAAAACCCATTAAACAGCACAGAAATACATTATGGCAAAGAAACAGGTTTGAAAAGCTTTTAATGCTGGAAATTGCTACAGAACAGTTAGTTAATACAATTTACAACTTTATTGAAGAATTTGGAACAAATTTAAAGCAATGCAAAACCTGAAAACTGGCTGACTATTAAAGCACTATATACAGTCCATAAATCTCCAACCATTCCATTTAAAACAAGAACACAATCTTAAAAAGCAGATCTAAAGTATTATTGAAATTTTACAGAATTAAAATACCATTACCATAATAAGATTCATCAATGCATTGAAAAAAAATTGAGAAAGATATAATGCTTCCTAGCAGATTTAAGATCAAAAAAGGACCATACAGAAGACAATATTTTGGGGGGGCATTGTGGTTAACACTGCTGCTTCACGGTGCCAGGGATCGGGTTTAATTCTAGCGTCGAGCAACTACCTATCCGAAGTTTGCACATTATCCCCATGTCTGTGTGGGTTTCCTCCAGGTGCTCTGGTTTCCTCATACAGTCCAAAGATGTACAAGTTAGGTGGATTGGCCATGCTGAATTGCCCATGGTGTCCAGGGATGTGCAGACTAGTTGGATTAGCCATGGGTAGTGCAGTGTTACAGGGGTTAGGGTGGCTCTGGGTAGGATGCTATTCGGAAGGGCAGTATGGACTCAATGGGGTGAATGGCCTGCTTCCACATAGCAGGGATTCTGTGATTGAACACCGTGAAGGAAATAACTCAAGGTACTGAATTGCCTCAAAGTCAGACACTAAGTGGAAGTAGGACACTGTTCCAGACCTACAAAAGAAAAGATTGCGTACAGAAAGAGCTTGAACTAACTTCTTTAGAAAGAATAACTAAGGCATTCATGGGGAAATAGGTGCTCTCAAGAATTCCAGGATTAACAGAATCTTTTTAGATGATGGACATTAATCCTGTGAAACATTGACACGATCAAAGTGCCAGGATCACTATCCTATCAGACCTGCTGGCTAAAGAAATAAAAGTGACAGCCAGAAAGAGAAGATCATTTGGCCTAGGTAAAAGATTTGCCAGGAGTCTTGGAATGCTTTAGGTTGCACTAAAGCACAAAGAGCAGAAGACAATTGAAAATGTTTATATTGTTTGCAATTAACAATCGTTACTTAAGAACTTGTCCTGATTCCAACTTCCTTAGGAGAGTAGAAGTTTGACTACTTCCCACAGAATAGTCCAGAAGCAAATAGTCTGTGATCAACCAGGCTTCCTAAAGTCATGATCGAACCCAAAAAACACGAAAGATACTTTTGACATTTTGTACAATGGAATAATATAAATGTGCCACATGGTCATAGAGTCATAGAGATGTACAGCATGGAAACAGACCCTTCGGTCCAACTCATCCATGCCGACCAGATATCCCAACCTAATCCAGTACCATTTGCCAGCACTCGGCCCGTATCCCTCTAAACCTTTCTGGTTCATATATCCATCCAGATGTCTTTTAAATGTTGTAATTACACCAGCCTTCACCACTTCCTCTGGCAGCTCATTCCAGACCCTCTGCGTTAAAAAGCTGCCCATTAGTTCCCTTTAAAATTTTCCCCTCTCACCCTAAACCAGTGAATGCTCTCCAATTCTGGACTCCCCCAGTCCAGGAAAAAAGACCTGGTCTATTTATCCTATCCATGCCCCTCATAATTTTATAAACCTCTATAAGGTCACCCTTCAGCCTCCAATGCTCCAGGGAAAACAGCCCCGGCCTGATCAGCCTCTCCCTGTAGCTCAAATCCTCCAACCCTGGCAACATCCTTGTAAATCTATTCTGAACCTGCCAAGGAGGAATAGTGGTCAGCAAGCCAAAAGAGGTTCAATCAAATTTGACAAGAACAAAAAAGAGGGACCAAGGCATTGTCATTCACGGGCATTGTGTTCAAGTTTGGTCAGATCAAAAATGCAGTGATTGATTGTGAATGTTATCGCTGCTCCCAATCATAGGTAAGTTACTAATGTATGTCAAACGATTGACTATTGCAATATTCCTTTAGGAGAATGTCTTGGAATGTTTACACCAGGAGCATGTAGAATCATAGAATCCCTAGAGTGAAGAAATAGGCCATTTGGCCCATCAAATTTGCACTGTCCCTTCAAAGTGCATCCAGCCAGATGCCACCCTATCCCCTTAAACCCAAATTTCCCACAGCCAATCCACCAGACCTACACATCCTAGGACTGTAGGAGAAAACCAGAGCACACATAGGAAACACATGTAGACATGGGAAGAACATGCAAACTCCACAAAGGCAGTCACCCAAGGTTGGAATCACACCCGGATCCCTGGCACCGTGAGGCAGCAGTGCTAACCAAAGAGCTACTGTGTCACCTGTACTGGCACTGCCCAGGTGTACTGCCATGGCTCAGTCAAGACTGTGCTGCCCAGAAATCTCAAGAGATTGTAGACATCAAATATGCTTCTGTAAGGTTGATCTCATGTATAAGTCAACCCTTTATTTGTGGCCAAAAAATCTGATGTTTCATATACCTCGTGTATAAATCGAGACTAGTTTTTCAGGGGTCTCTTCCTGACCATATATGCAGCCTTAAAAGACTTGATTTGCACATTTTTTGATCCAAATGCAATATCTGCATCATCACATGTTATATGTACCAGCATATATTTGCGCAACGCAATTTTCAAATTGTTAAATTGAATGCTGATAACCATACATGTATACTGTATATATTTGTGTAATATTTACATTCATATATCTGACCTGTGCATGCAAATATCTACAGTACCTTATTGCAGCCCTCAACCACGTCTTCCCGCTATTGCCTCAGTTTCTTCGAAGCAGGTACAGTTGTGCTCTGAACTTATTGTAAAATGCCCCCAGATTTTTTCGGATAAAATGGCATCACGAAGAAACAAGTAGTCAGCATAGTTTAAACTAAAAGTTATTGAAGTTGCAGAGAAGAATAACAATAGTATAGTTGCAAGGGAGTTCTGTGTTTCTGAAAACCTTGTTCGACACTGGAGGAGAAAAGGCACCCAGTTAAAGGCTATGCCAAAACAGAAGTATGCCAACCGAGGAAAGCTGAACAAGTGGCCACAACTAGAAGAAAAGATTGCTGACTGGGTAACTCAGTGTCGTCAGAAAGGAAGCATCATGACTCGACAATGTCGAAGAATACATGCCAAAGCAAAGCAAAAAAAAAAGGATTCAGTGATTTCAAAGCCAGTGCTGGATGGTGCAGTAGGTTTATGAAAAGGTATAATTTAGTGCATAGGCAGAAAACCAAGATTTCCCAACGTCTACCAGCGGAACTCAATGACAAGTTAATTGAATGCCATAGCTTTGTAATGAGAAGTCTGAAGAAAAATGGGTCCAGGCTCTCATGCATCAGCAATATGGACGAAACCCCAATGAACTTTGATATGCCAGGGAACAGAACTGTGGACAAGATTAGAGTAAAAACAGTTTTGGTTCAGACTACTGGCCATGAAAGGAGTCGATTCACTGTGGTAACTTGGTTGTATGGCAGATGGAACAAAACTAAAGCTTATGGTGATTTATAAATGGAAAACTCTGCCCGAACAGAAATTTTTGAAAGGCATTGTTGTCCTTGATGATTCTAGATCTGAGTGGTGCTGGAAAAGCACAGCACTTCAGGCTACCCATTGTTGTCCTCGTCCTTGAAAAAGGGTGGATGGATGAAGGTGGCTGCAAGACTTGGATTAGGGACGTCTGGAATATATGACCAGGTGGACCGTAGAAAGGAAAAATGTTTGGGATACGTTTAGATCACACAGAGCGAAAAGTGTTAACAGTGAACTTTGAGCTAACAATACTGACATTGCAACGATTCCTGGAGGCCTGATGAGCATGGTGTAGCCACTGGATGTTAGCATCAATAAACCTTTTAAGGACTTAGTATGGAATAAATGGGACACTAGGATGCAAGAAGTGGGGGAAAGAAGTTTCACAAAGAGTGGCAACATGCTCCATTACTTGCAACTGTATGTGAGTGGATTGTTGAGTCCTGGAAGGAGATGAAAACTGAAATGATTGTGAAAGCCTTCAAAAAATGTGGAGTTTCTAATGCTTTAGATGGGACTGAGGATGGTTATTTATGGTCAGATGGGAGTGATGACAAATCAATTGATGACCTCCTTGAGAGTTCAGATGAAGATGATCCATACTATGATATGCTTGACCCAAGACGACTGAAATGCATTATTCAGTGGTGCAACTGATGAGGACAGTGAATTTGAAGAATTCTAATGGACTTTTGCATGTACTGGTAGCTTTTGTTTTAAGCAGCTATCCCATAATATTTGTGATATACAGTGAGAAGAGGTTTTTGCTGTGAGTATCAGCTTTTTGATGTAAAGTGTTTATCATATATTATTAACAGTCTTTTTCTAATAAAATACTGTCAGTTTTTTTTTGCTTTTATTGCTCCTCTGTTTTTATTTCATGAATTGCGTGTTGTATAAATAGCTTCCTGGTAGATGGCCTGACCACTTGCTGGTTATGCCTATTAACTTTGGTATGTATGTGTACACCTACATGCACTCTATGGTACTGATAACTGGAATACAGTACGACAGTGCTGTTGTACATTAATAGGCAAAGTGGAGACAGTTATTTTATAGATAAATATTCAAGAATTGCCATAATTCTTTTTCTTTTTTGCTTATTATTTTATATAGAGTTCTGGCTCTTGCTTGTCCATTTTCTGACTTGTGCCAAGCATGAATATCATCCCCTCGAAAACAATACCTTGTGTATAAGTTGACCCCCTAATTTCAGCTTTAAAATGGTCTTCAAAACTATCCACGAATATATACGGTAAGACAAAGAATTACAAATGCTGGAAATCTGAAATACAAACAGAAAATGCTCACGAAACTCAGCAGGTCTGACAAAATCTGTAGAAAAGAACAATAGAGTTAGTGTTTCATAGAGTCAGAGATGTGCAGCACGGAAGCAGACCCTTCGGTCCAACTCGTTGGAAGTCTGATGTTGCTCTGACGAAGGGTCACTGGACTAGAAGGCAGATCAGAAGCTAAACGTCTGGAAGACAGGTGAGAAGAAGCAAATACCGAGAATGAGAATGAGCAGCACGATCCAATCGAGCCCATTTGGGAATGTTTTACTTATCACCTTCAGACAACAGAAACAATGCCAGTGACAGGAATAGTGCTGGGCAGGAACCGTGTTTCAGTAACATGACAGAGGGCCAGAAAAGTCTATTTCACTCTTCAAAATAAAAACACAAGTGTGGTAACGGAAGGTGTAAAGCCTGATGAGCAACTCCAGGGAGATAAGTTCCATATGACTCCATGGAAGCCAGACCATTCTAGACCAGTCAAGAAGCCCAGTCTAAACAGCTACAATATCACAGAGAAAAGACTACCTCTTCCAATTGAAAAAAACATTGCCTACTCCATAATCTGGAGTAGTGCAAGAAGAAAGTACTTATTTCAACACAGCGGCTGTCTCATCATGGAGATGCATGGGATTAAAGGTACCAGATACCATCAGGAAAATACTTAAGTTAGTAGGGAAAAGCCCCCCTGCAAAAGAAATGCAGGAGATTAAGAGCAATGTCCTCTGTCAGCTGTGTGGCTGTACATGTGCATGGCCTTCCCAATGCTCCGTATCCAGTGACTGGTGTTGGCATGCCGGCCACAGCATTGACTGCCAGTTCCTGAAGCCACTGCAAAGTGCAGACCTGACAGGCCCTTGCAGGAGGAAAGCAAGTTAGAGGAAATGCTGGTTTTAAAACAAGGTAATGAACCAATAACAACATCTGCAAAGTACAATGTCCTTCATGAAGGATATCCAAGACAGTAAAAGAAAACCCACATAAAATGATCTACAGACCTGGACCAGTGTCAATTGTCCTGAAGTGAGAAACCTACCATTCTTCCAAACCTGAACAGAGTGCAGCCTGGGAAAACGTGAAATGGCGAGACCACCAGCATTTATGATGTCAGGGGTAAATGGAGTAAAGGGTACATGTGATATGGATATTTGCATAACTGTAAAATTGATTAACAATGAAGAAATGGTTTGACTGAGATGTTCTTTAAGCTAATGTTTCTGAAGAGGTTAATGTTTATGTTACATTGGTTCCACCTATACTGTTGAAGTCACACACAGTGTCGGACAAGGGTCAAGACAAGATGTTTTGCTTTAGTTTTCAGACAGAGCAGATGTTTCTTTACCAGCTCTTGAATGTTTGAGTAATTACGCCTGACCAAATGTAATTGTATTTATTGCAGCCATACAATAAACCTTGTTACCTAAGAACTGTGTCGGTTCTGTTAGAATTTGACATTTGTATATCCTCTACCACTATCACTAGATAAACCCAAGGCAAAGAAGGGTTAGTGGCAGTGAACTACCACATGAAGTCCAAACCGAGTCATACCTACTAGTAAAGATAGCAACACTACAAGGTGGTAGGAGTAGTCATCTGAGAAATTATCATAAATAACTTGAAAATGTCATGCCCTTTATCCTGTGTTTTTTTTTTACTCCCTATGTGCCACAAGTAGAGCTTTTAAAAGTACGCTCACTGATAGTATCTTCAAAAGAACAGGTAAAGTGTTTACATTTTTTAACCACCTTGATGGCAACCCATTGGGCTCCTGATGAAAGAAACTAAGAGGAGACTTGGCCTAGTGGTATTACTGTTAATCCAGATAATGTTTTGGGGACCTGGATTAAAATCCTGTCAAAGCAGGTGGTGGAATTTGAATTCAATAAAAAAAATCCGGACTTGGCGCATATACTCAAGAAAACGTCAATCTCATGTAAGAGTCAACCCCATATTTTTGGCTAATATATCTGGAATTTTCCATACATCTCGTGTAAAACCTCACCCTAGTTCTTCACAGATAACAGATCAACATTTGAAAGTCAATGTATTATCCAGTACATAAATGTTACGATGAGGAAATTAATTTATTTTGCATGCTATCATGTGTTTTGATGTACAATTAATTGCAACATTAGCCCTCGGATTTCTCAAATTCGTTATCAAACGAGCACGATAATTAGTGTGATGCATAGTTTATCACACGATGATTTGCTATATAAAATAGACCTGCATGTATTTACTTCACTATAATTACCATATCCCTGATATATTCTGGCTTTGCATTCACAGCAAAGTGAATTTCTTATTCCTTCCTTCCTCACACAGGGTTCGATCGGACATACAGCTGTTGACAATTTCTCATGACTATGATGATCGGTGAGACTGTATGAGAGCAAATGTCTGATAACGTTTTTTTTTAAATTAGAAATAAAAGCTAAAATGTTAGTTTGAAAAACTAAAACAACAGTAGACAGGAGAAAACGGATGGAAATGGAAGAATTTGGCACAAAAGTTTAACCCGCCTTAGGTCAACCTCCTTTCGTGTACAGCTCAGCTGAGCTCAGTTCCCCTGTTGTACTTCTGGAATTGTCACAATCCATTGTGTTTTCTTTCTTTATTCATTTAGATATCAATTGGGATTCTGGTAATGAGAGGGCATTTTAGACTGGAGCATGAATTTCAGCCCCTCAAAAGTAGTATCCATGTAATACTCGACCCCATAAATTCAACCTTAAAAAAGTCTAAAACAATTGACTTTTCCATGCGTATGTCCAGTGAAACCACAAATCAATTATCGATTGTTGATAAAACCCACTTGGTTCACTAATGTCCTTTACGGAAGGAAACTGGCCATCCTTACCTGCTCTGGCTTACACTTGACTCCAGATGTGGTTGACTCTTAACTGCCCTCTGGGCAGTTAGGAATGGGAAACGAATGCTAGCCTAGTCAGTGACACTCTATTCCCTTGAATGAATTTTTTCAAACCCATTTACAGTATTAGCTGACATAGGGACCAAGAGGAAAAGTTGGCTGATCAAGAGTTTAGTGACAATGGTAGCAAAATGTTCAAGAGGTGGGGTGGATAATATGAACTCTGAGAGGGGATAAGACAAGGTAAGACAGAAGGTAGAGAAAACTGCAAATTCAGGGTTAGAGCAGGAGCATACGTTACAGAGTTTGGTTGACTGAGTTCACGCCAGTTCGCAGGAGACAAAAGAAGTTGGGGTTTGTCTTTGAATTCCAGGATGACATGAACAATTGAGGAGCTTTAGTAAACCGGATAATATTTGACATAGTCCAGTCAAATCCGATACAAGTTGCCAACTCAATTGTTCTTTGTAAGCTTCAGGTCTGTGTCCCTCAGACTTAAAAGAATGGCAATGTGGGCTGTACCTGGGGAAATGATGAGAAAAGGTATTGAGTTTATGAATATCAAAGGCAGAGGAGATACTTTCCCAGTTGACTATTCTTGGCACCTTGAAGTGTTTGCTATCATTACTGGTAAATATTACTGGGTTTGAGCTATAGGGAGAGGCCAAATAGGCTGGTTGTTTTCCCTAAAGCATCGGAAGCTGAGGGGTGACCTTAGAGAGGTTTATAAAATCATGAGGGGCATGGATAGGGTGAATAAGCGAGGTCTTTTTCTGGAGGGTAGCAGAGTCCAAAACAAGAGGACATAGGTTTAGGGTGAGAGGGGTAAGATTTAAAATGGACCTAAGGGGTAACTTTTTCACACAGGGGGTGGTTCATGTTTGGCATGAACTGCCAGAGGAAGTGGTGGAGGCTGGCACAATTACAGTATTAAGAGGTATCTGGATGGATATATGAATAGGAAGGGTTTAGAAGGATTATGGGCCAAATGCTCACAAATAGGACTAGATTAGGTTAGGATATCTGGTCTGCATGGATGAGTTGGACCGAAGGGTCTGTTGCTGTGCTGTATACATCTCTAATGACTCTATGGCTCTATAATTAGCATCTGTGTGAACAGGGCAAGTAATTGTGAATTTCCTTATACAATCCAATGTAAAGTTGTAAAAATAACAGACCAAGGACTGAGAAGGAAGTGTTAGTCTGTGTGTGTGATTGCTATGCCAAATCATATACAGAAAGAAAAAAGAAAGATTAGGTTAAGGAAGACAGGTAAAATCACATAGAAAGGAGAAATAAAATAAGTTTTGAAAGCTCTCCAACAACAATTTAAAGCTGAAGAAATGAGACTATGTGTTACTTTCATTGCCAGAAAGATTCTCTGGCAGTGTTAATGCCCATCACATTGGTAAGAAAAGCACTTAGATTTCAAATGACTTGATTTAATGGCTGTGGTCATTCTGCTTCATGTTCACAGTTCAGGATTAGGAATGTTACTCTGTTCTAATGCATTTGAATGGGGGGCCAAACAGCCAGACATTGTTTTCTGGAAGCTAACAATACATCTTCAACAGCAACTTCTCAATTTCCATGTTTAACTGAGCACATGTCCTCACTTCTAAATGGTTGTGTCATTAGCACATCCATAGCTGTCTGTGATATTACCTCACCATTATCTTAATGGTGAATTTTGGATGATAATGCTGGCTTAAATTTCTGAACAGGAAGAGATAATAAATAGACCTAACACTCCTATCCGATTACCTCTAAATAAAATCTTAGGATAGAAAGTGTTTAAATTTAAATGAATGTTATTTATCTGCACTTAATCAAGCATGTGTTGTGCACATTTTTCAGATATCATGTAAAAGTAATATATGACTACTGATAATATTAAGGAAAATCAAAATAAATTATTAAATGCTTAGGATAGGTTTAGTGTAGCAGCGGATTTCCTATTAACATTAAATCAATGCAATTCAGTGACCTACTTTAACTGGAGAGCCCCGTTCCATTTTTAACAACAAAATGCAGCCCCATGGCAACCAAAAAATAAACACATCAAACTGAAATAATAGCTAGAAATCCCTGTATGATTAAATGTTTCGTTTCTGAGATGCTGTGCTATTTAATATGAGAAATGATTTTTGTTCACCAGAAAAAGTCACAATATTTTGCTCATTATTTCAGGAACAGAAAAGATGGTTAATTTCTATAATAGGAAGAAATAATTAACTGTGGGAATTGGACTGAAGATGCTAATCTTACATTTAATAACATCCAAATTATTTTGGTATTTCAAATTATGGTTACATAGGCATGTTCTTGCACATAGGTTGGATAAGACAGAAAGGTTTTCCTCCATGTCAGAATAGCTTGTTTTACAGCTGACAACACATTAATCCCTCTCAAGGTCTTAAGTATTCCAAATGGCCCACCTTGACATACATTTTTTTTACTCTGCACACTGAAGGAAAATTGGCTGGATATTCTTACAGAAAGTCACTCTGCAACCATCCCTTGTCATAAATATTCCTAGCAGTTCCCTCCTTTGACCCTGGAGCAACAATGTGTGTCATTAATGGCTTTGAGGAAATTAAAATCGTTGGCATGTTACACTTCAGAATCTAAATTAGTCCAGATCCATGGCAACACTTTCACTATGCCAATTTGAGTAATCAATCTCTTGGTCTGATGATTCAAACTATTTCATTCTACCCCACGTGCTCCCCAACCCAGTGAAACCTGACCTGGAAGGCATAATATAGGTTACAGCAGTTTTCTTTCACAAATTGTTCTGCACTTGAGCTGCAGCCCAACGTAATAGCTTATAATGTACAATCATAGAATTTTCCAGAAGAGAATCATGGCCATTAAGCTTATTGGGTTTGTTCTATCTCTTCTGAAAGTGCAGTCCAATCAATCCAACTCAATGACTCTCTGCCCATGACCCTAAAAGTCTTTATCTTTTCTCAAATTTCTCTAATTCCTTTTTCAAAGTTGCTTCCATAGCCTTTGCGTGGGGTGCCTTCGAGATCGTAAAATCTAGTGTAAAAGAAAATGCCTTCTCACCAATTATCATACACTTTTAACCTTTGGTTATGGATGCTCCTACTACTGAAAGCATGTTTGTTCAGTTGTGCTCTATTTTTAACATTTGAATCATTGATCTGAACTTAAATGCAGAGCATTACTACAGTGTTGTAATGCATAACACAATTTCGTTTGGGTTGAAGATGCATTACAAACTAATTGGTTGAATTTCATAAGGGTGCACAAGAACGGCCAAAAAAAGTAGCGTAACACACTAGTTCACCCAGTCAACCACCACCCTACTTCCCCAGCTATTTCAAACACAACCAACATGGAACAACTCATTAATCACAGGTAGCAGCTAGTGCTGGGAGCTGGGATTTTATAATTTAGTGATTGCAGCCATTTAATGACACCATTAAAGGTGGAAAAAATCTTCTATTTTCTAAAAGTTTACAAACATCTAAAAAGTTTAAATTCCACCCTTTTCAAAGGCTAGTTATCAGAATTAAAATGCTTTCACAAAACCCGAGGATGTTAAGTTCTTCAGAGAATATGTGTACAAGCAAGAAAATACAGACTGTCGCCGAGCAATTAAATTACACAGCAACTACCAGAGGGCAGGACTTATACATTTAATGGTAAGGTCCTATGGAGTGTTGCTGAACAAAGAGACCCTGGAGTGCAGGTGCATAGTTCCTTGAAAGTGGAGTTGCAGGTAGATAGGATAGTGAAGAAGGCACTTGGTATGCTTTCCTTCACTGGTCAGTGCATTGAGTACAGAAATTGTGAGGTCATGTTGCGGCTATACAGGAATTAGTTAGGCTACCCCCTATAGGAAGGATGTTGTGAAACTTGAAAGGGTTCAGAAAAGATTTATACGGTTGGAGGGTTTGAGGGACAGGGAGAGACTGAATAGGCTGGGGCTGTTTTCCCTGGAGTGTCAGAGGCTGAGATGTGACCTTTTAGAGGTTTATAAAATCGTGAGGGACATGGATAGGGTAAATAGACAAGGTATTTTACCTGGATTAGGTGAGTCCAGAGATTGAGGGTGAGAGGGGAAATACTTAAAAGGGACTTAAGGGGCAACTTTTTCACATGTATGGAATGAGCTGTGGAGGAAGTGATGGAGCCTGGTACAATTGCAACATTTAAAAGGTATCTGGATGGGTATATGAATAGGAGAGGTTTAGAAGGACATGGGCCAAGTGCTGGAAAATGGGATTAGATTAATTTAGGATATCTGGTCAGTATGGATGAGTTGGACTGAAAGATCTGTTTCCATGCTGTACATCTGTATGACTCTATGAACTGAACCCCTCGTTTTATTGCTGTGAGAGATTAGTGCAAGGAGGATTGTTTTTGTTTGATGTTTCAGGGAATGTTCTCCAATTACTGATAAAGCACATGACCAGAATCAAGGTAGAGTCTTCTCAGGCCCTGAACAATGATGGGAATGTTGGGAAAAATTGGGCTGAGTGTCAACTGAGACACTTCTCAACATTGAGACCAAAAAGTCACATTTTCCAACCAATTCTTTGATGCCAAATTGAGATTCTTGAGAGTGAGAGGACTACTTGCATCCATTATCATTCCTAGTCACCCCTGTTACTGCATAATCTCACCCCATTAACACACAAGGTCTTTTCTACCATCTTCAAGATAGATACCAAACACTGAGAATTCCTGATAAGGAAGTCAGAGAGCAAATTCCTGGTGACTGTAGCTCTCCCTTACTCCTCCTGACCTCCATTCTGGACACTTCACATCCAAATCCAAGGCAATGCTCCAAGGGCAGTGGCTGAGTGCACCACACATCCGCTGACACTGCCATCCAACACATATCAAACTGCCTGCACATTCATGACACATCCACAATCCACTTACAGTACACTCCTACACTGCCATACTGCAGCTCAGGGCACCCATCATTGAAAGGCTGCAGCAGATACATAGTGCCCATAGGTCAGGCATTCGGCTCATTGACTGGACCAGGCTGCATCTCAGTCTGGCTCTCTTGGCTTTCATTCACTCAGCACCTACCACTAACCACATCAGCAGGGGGCAGAAAGCTAGAATAATCTCCTGATGTTGAACCTACTGTCAAACTAAGTAGGATCAGCCCTGACAAGCAAGCAATTGTGTGACACAGTGGCAGGATGTGTAGGATGGGCTCAGGTCAGGAGTGGTGCCTCTACATCATTCAGAACCCCTACTTTGTAGTAAACCTGTGACAATGTCAAGGCCAAGTGGGAATAGAGGGCTTGAATTATAAGGAGAGCCTGGATAGACTGGAAGTTTTTTCACTGGAGCACAGGAGGTTTAGGGGTGACCTGATAGAGGTTTTTAAAATCATGAGGGGTATAGAGAAGGAGAATAGCAAGGGTCTTTTCCCTGGGGTGGGGGGGTTCAAGACGAGGGGACATATTTTTAAAGTGCAGGAAAAAGGATTTAAAAAGGATATGAGAGACTTTTTTTTAAACATAGAGAGTGGTTTGTGTGTGGAATGAGCTTCAAGGGGAAGTGGTTGATACAGGTACAGTTCAACCTTCAACAGACATTTGGATTTGTTCATGAATAAGAACGGTTTGGAGGGATATGGTCCAAATGTTGGCAAGTAGGACTAGTTTAGTTTTGGTTTATAGTTAGCAATGGGCTCATGGGAATGGAGGGTCTGTTTCCATGCTGTATGACTCTATGACTGGATAAATCTTTGGACAGTGGACCAACTGATGGCTCTGAAGATAGACAAGTGGTTACAGCCGAGCCTTACTCAATATTATACAGGGTCACCTGAACATTACAAACAGCCAATTCCCTACAAAGACAGCGTGAATCTGAAAGTACAATAGGTTTCTGACTCTAAAACATATCAGGCACAGGTCCTTCCACCAATGACTGCATAGTAGAACAAGCTTGAAGGCAAAGTGATCAACGTCTGCTCCTACCTTCATATATGTGAGTCACCTTTTTGAAATTTGTGTTGGCTGCACTTTGTCTGATAACATACTATATAAATGCATTGTAGAAATGTGAGTTCCTTCTTTTTATCTAATATCCCCCGAACTACTAATATTCTATTTGTGCTACTTCAAAACCAGCATACCTCATTAATTTTAACTTGACTTGTCATTCTCCAATAGAATTTGCATTTAGATGCCTTGTCACTTCCAATGTACGCATGAAGGTTTATATTGTAAGAATTACATTTTACGCTATCACCTTTTCTTCTATTCTTTCTATTACGGCACCATTTTGGAAATGTTTCAGCTTGATTGGGATTCTGGTGAATCAGCAGAGAAGTCATTTTTCAGTCAGCTTTCTGAAAGCACTGAAAAAGAAGGAACATTTTCAAAAACACTTTCCAAATGTCAATACAAATATTACAAGCAGAAGTTCACTACTTAAGGATATGACTGGAATTTCTTTAGGTTTTAAGTTCAGTGATCATAGGCTTCAAAGAAGTGGTATAGTAGACTTTTAGAATAGAGAATGTTCCCTTGAAACATTGTGGCTGCTGGGGCAATGCAGCTTTCAAGACTTAGGTTTGATAGATTTTTGTTAGGTTGGTCTACCAAGGGACATGGAGCAAGTCGGGTAAATTAAGTTGAGGTGTTGAGAGACCATGAATGAATTGAATGCCTTGACACACAATCATAGAGTCAGAGGGATGTAGAGCACTTTGGAAACAGACCCATCCGTCCAATTTGTCCATGCCAACCAGATATCCTAACGTAATCTAGTCCCATTTGCCAGCACTTGGCCCACATCCCTCTAAATCTTTCCTATTCATGTACCCATACAGATGCCTTGTAAAAGCTGTAATTGTACCAGCCTCCACCACTTCCTCTGGCAGCTCATTCCATACACACACCACCCTCTGCGTGAAAAAGTTGCCCCTTAGGTCCCTTTTAAATTTCCCCCTCTCACCCAAAACCTATGCCCTCTAGTTCTGGACTCCCCCACCTTCAGGGAAAAGAACTTGTCTATTTATCCTATCCATGCCCCTCATGATCATACAGCTTTTCTGTCCATCAGTCTTTCACTGACCAATCTACCCACATCCCACTTGCCTTGATTGCTAGTACATTTTAAGTGCCTATCTGCATTTTTTTTTAAAGTTTGTGAGGTTTCCTGCCTCAATCACCCTCCCAGGCAGTATATTCCAGTGGCAGCGATGGAGTGACTGTAGGGTACCAGAAGGAAAGTCATATTTGATTTGATTTATGGTCATCACATATACTTAAGTACAGTTTTATTTCACGAGTAGTACAGGTAGATCACAGTAAACAAAGACATACAGATCACAAGGTGCTTAGACAGCAAAGCATAAAATGACTACACAGGAGGTGCACAAAAGCAAGGTACTTAGAATTAAGGTTTAAAAGTGCCGAACGGTTGTAAGAAATATGAGAATAAGGTCTGCTGTAGAGAGATTACAAAGAGTTGCCCAGTGTTAGTGCCATCTTGAAAAGCCTCTTGGTAACCATTACCTTGGCTGGGAAGAGAAGGTCATTCTTGCTACACTGCTAGGCATTCCTTCAGATGTTTGAAATGGCCCTGCCCCAGATAGCACCCTCAGAGTGGGCTGGCAGCATCTGGTGGTGTGGTCTCCTCTGTCGATCCTGACTACCAGGATCTCCAGATCCACAAAGCAGGCTGAGACAAGTATTACAAACTGTGCAGGGTAGCTCCAAACTGATGGTGCTTGGCAGGGTACACAATGGGCTTTTAAAGATGGCTCTGGTTCCAGGGGTCCTGGGATATCCTAGCAGAGGTTAGACTTCTGTCCACAACAAGTGGGAGAATTGGGCTAACACTGAACAAGACCTGTGCCATTGAGGTGTCGTGGACAATTAATAAAAACAGCACCAAAGAACTATGGATGCTGGAGATCAGAAACAAATCAGAAAGTGTTGGTAAAGCAGTTCTGAAGAAGGGTCACTGCGCCTGCAATGTAAACTCTGTTTTCTCTTCACAGATGCCTTCAGGCCTGATGAGCTTTTCCAGCAATTTCTGTTTTTGTAGACACTTAATAAATAGTGTTTTGACAATAGAGCTCACTCGGCAAAATAAAGAGAAACCCTCCATGAACCTCAACACAAATGACAAAACAAAACTGTCATAAGGTTCAGCTCTACTTTGTTTCATGATCCTTGATAATTTAGTAGTCTCTCTTTGTCATCCCATTTTTCCCATTTCTCTGTTAACCTCTTTGTATTTTCCATTATTGTGCTGTCTATTCTTTCGTTACAAGTTCTCAGAATGGAAGAAGAATTTCTTCCACCCCCAACGTGAAACCTGAGGTAACTAAGTCCTGTAATGCTGGATCTACAAATGCTGCCACAGGTAGGGAAGGTGGTGTTTGCTGAAGCAGGTCAGTGGAATGCTTGTATTTTTGAGCCTTATCAAAATATCTGCTATGTTAGTGTTGGATGTATGCCTCTTTCCTCACCCTCAATTCTTTTCCTCAGACCTTTATTCATCCATGAAGTCTCACAAGTGTTTAGTTACTTCATGGTTTTGAGCAAAATCTGTCTTGTACTCTGTCAAACATTTCTTTAAATGTTTTCCATAGTTGTTCTACATAGTCCTTTGTCATTCATATTTTAGCCATTCATTTTTCCAAGTGGTATTCTCAGTGTTTCAATGTCTGGTTTTCTCTAAACTTTGAATCTGACTTTCATCACACTTTGATCCTTCATAATCATTATAAAGTTGCATTTTATAATGGTCACCACTGCCTGGATGTTTTACTATTTTCATTTCTCATATCTGTTCATAGAGACCCTTATCTTCTTGTATTTTTAGTTACCGATTGGAAAGGAGAGTTGATTAGGAGGGTGGGAACCGAAGCTGGCCGTTCAGCCCCTTGAGCCTGTTCTGCCATTCAATGAGATCATGGCTGATCGGTGGCCTAACACCATACAGCTGCCTTTAACCTATCTCCCATAATAACATTGCTAACAAAAGGTTATCTCAGATTTAAAATTAAAATTGATCTAGCATCAACTGCCATTTGTGAAAAGGGGTTCCAAATCTCTACCACCCTTTGTTACATCCTTACGTCTCTCCTGAATAATCTGGCCCTAAGTTTTTAAACTAAACATCCCAGTTCTAGAATCTCCAAACAGTGGAGATAGTTTATCTTCATTTAACCTGTTAATAGCTTGAATACTTAGATCAGATCACCCCTTAACCTTTTAAATTCTGGAGAAAACAGGGTCTAATTTGTCTGGATGTAGGTTTGTCCGCTGAGCTGGAAGGTTCAGTTTCAGACATTTCATCACCAAAGTAGGTACCATCATCAGTGAGCCTCCGGATAAGGCCTAATTTGTGCAATCTCTCCTCATAACAATCCTGAAGTCCAGCTTTCGTTCTTGTAAACCGACATTGTACTCCCTCCAAGGCCAATATATAACCTTACTAAGCTGTGGTGCTCAGATCAGGGCACAATACTCTAACCAGGGTTTTGTAAAACTGCAGTATAACGTTGGCATCCTTACACTCCAATCCCCTAGATATAAAGGTCAGCATGCCATTAACTTTCTTAATTATTTACCATACTTGTTTATGCCATTTTTAAAAATCTACACACTTGAATCCCAATCTTTGAACACCCACTGTAATTCATTTCATTTCAGCCAGAAAGTACTCTGATCGATCCTTTTCGGTCCAAAATAGATCACCTCACACTCGCTTACATTGAACTCCATCTCCCATAGATTTGCCCATTCACCTAGTTGATCAATATCCCTTTGAAATTTTGTGTTATCAGCAAGTTTGGATACATGCTTTCTATGCCACTATCCAAGTCATTAATAAATAATATGAATAATTGAGGCCCTAGTACAGATCCTTGGTGGGACACCATTGGTCACATCCTGTCAATGTGAGTACCTATCCGTTAGGCCTACCATCTGTCACCTGTCTGAAGGGCTTATGCCCGAAACATCACTTTTTCCACTTCTTGGATGCTGCCTGATCTGCTGTGCTTTTCCAGCGCCACACTTTTCGACTCTGATCTCCAGCAGCTGCAGTCCTCACTTTCTCCTACCTGTCATGAACCTATGCCAGCTCGCCCTGATTAACTGAAAATTTTCAAGGTGTTCTATCACCCCATTCTGGATTATAGACTCCCAACAATTTCCCTTCCACAGATATTAGGCCAACTAATCAATACCTCCCTATCCTTCCTCTATCGCCCTTCTTAAAGAAGTGATGCGATATGTGCAAATTTCCGAGCTAACAGATGATTTATGTACCTATTGAAGTGTGAAACTCCATTCCCTCCTATTCTTTATATCCTTTATCCATCCAATAAATATCAATGTGGTTGAAGTCTCCGAAACTGCTCTATGGTTTCCAGTCACATCCCTAATTTCTCTGCACATTTCTTTTTTCCACCTCTTCCACTTTTAGATTGTCTGAAGACTACACTCATTAAATGTGAACAATGCTTTATTATGCCTTACCTCTATCCATGTGGAATATATTTTGTTTTTCTGCTGCTTGCAACCCTTTTTCTATTGCCATCACGTTATCCCTAATAATTACTGCTATTCCACCTCCACACTCTTCCCTTGGTCCTTTTTATACACTAGAAAGCTTAAGTCCCAATCCTGGTTTTTCTGTTGCTATGACTCAGTAATCTTATGATGAATGGATGACCTACTCCTGTTCCTATGTTACCACTGACTCTTTATTGAATTTTCAGAGAGAGATTAGAGAAACTCCTGCAGGAATTCAAACAGCAGAATAAATTGAGAAAGTTAATAAATATCAAGACTCTGGCCCTTCAAGAATTCCATACCCTTTTGTTCATGAATCTTCCATTAATACTATTCCTGATTGATAAAGGAACCATCCAATTTCTTCCTGATCTGCACAGACCCAAAATTGTGTTTGGTGTTGTTTAAATTTATTATGATTGCTTCAGTTTCATGAAATGAATAGAGGGGCTGTAGTTTGCACTTACCACTCCCTGTAAGTGACCAGTCCTGTTGAACACCCATGGAAACAAATTTTTGCCTGAGGTAAGAACTTTTAGAACAGAAGTCAAATGTTCATTCCTATCCCATTCTCTAATCTCTCCTCCACTATTCACCCTAATTTCTAATCACATCTGCACCCTTTACCTCTACCCTTGTCCTTTAGCACACACTCTATCACCACCACAAGCCCACTATCTCTGAAATAAATACATTTCTTCAGCACTATGTTATAAAAGCATCATGTATTGTATTGTTTATGATATAGGACATTTTTATAAAATTAATAATGTTTGTTTACATAATAATCAATGCTGGAAACATACTTCACAAACACAGAAAAGTGGTAGGTCAGAGAAGGACCATTGGTCAATGTAGCTAACACCATATCACACAGGGGAGGCAATGGTCAAGTGGTATTATTTCTGGACTGTTAATCAAGAGACTCCAGGTAATGTTCTGGGGTCCTAGTTTCAAACCCTGCCATGGTAGCGAAATAATATTCCAATGATGATCGTGAATCCATTGTCAATTGTTGGGGAAAACCCATCTGGGTCAATACCTTCCTTTAGGGAAAAAAACTGCTGTCCTCACCTACATGTGACTCCAGACCCACAGAAATGAATCTTAATTGCTCTTTGGGATTGGCAATAAGTGCTGGCCTAATCAGTGACACCCTCATCCTGTGAATAAATAAAAAGAAAATCACAACAATTCTGCGTGTTTTAAATGAACAACTGGTCTATGTAGCTTATCCCATATTACAATGATTCCTGGTCTTTTAAAAGTCTTGGAAAAACAAATCAGAGCAGGATTTTTACACTTACCAACGTCCTGGAGAGTGTTACTGAACAAAGAGACCTTGGAGTGCAGGTTCCTAGTTCCTTGAAAGTAAAGCTGCAGGTAGATAGGATAATGAAGATGGTGTTTGGTATGCTTTTCCCTATTGGTCAGAGTATTGAGTACAGGAGTTGGGAGGTCATGTTGCAGCTGTACAGGACATAGGTTAGGCCACTTTTGGAATATTGCTTGCAATTCTGGTCTCCTCCCTATCAGAAGGATATTGTAAAACTTGAAAGGGTTCAGAAAAGGTTTACAAGGATGTTGCCAGGGTTGGAGGATTTGAGAAACAGGGAGAGGCTGAACAGGCTGGGGCTGTTTTCCCTGGAGTGTCGAAGGCTGAGGGGTAACCTTATAAAAGGTTTATAAAATCACTAGGAACATGAATAGGGTAAATAGACAAGGTCTTTTCCCTGGGGGGGGGGGGGTAGTTCAGAACTAGAGGGCATAGGTTTAGGGTTTAGAGGGGAAAGATATAAAAGAGACCCAAGGGGCAACTTTTTCATGCAGAGGGTGGTACCGGTAGGGAATGAGCTGCCAGACAAAGTAGGGGAGACTGGTACAATTACAACATTTAAAAGGCATCTGAATGGGTATATGAATAGGAAGGGTTTAGAGGGATATGGGCCACATGCTGGCAAATTGGGCTAGATTAGGTTAGGATATCTGGTCGGCACGGATGAATTAGTCTAAAAGGTCTGTTTCCATGCTGTATATGACTCTATGATTCTAAGACATTCACTTACTATCCATCCAGAGTCTCAGTGGAGAGGAGGAAAAAAATAACCCTGATGACTTAGGGTGGCAAATCTTCTGAACACCTCTTCATTACATTGCAAATCTAGCCCCTGAGATAGCAATCACTCTGACTTGCATTTCTCCATCCAGATGTGAGGTCATCCCTGCCGCATACAAAACCAGGTTTCCAGAAACAGGAGGTAGAGAATAGAGAGTGCGATGGAGCTATTGAGCCATTGTGTGATTGGCTAAACACCAAAGGGAAGAAGCAAATGGGGGAATCAGACCAGGTATCTTGAGAAGGGAAAGCAGGACTGGTCCCTATATCAAGTATGAGACATGTATGCACTTTCAATCTCAATTTGATGAGAGCAGGAGCATTAGCAGTTGGTACTGGATGTATGCAGGGTACAGTTGATGAAACTGCGCAGTGTGAAGTGCTGAGTTGACACTAGCTCTGCTGCTTTTAGCCTCATCATTGTCTCTCACCAACACTCTCTCCTAACCTTACACAACATAGCTAGATAATAGAAGAGATCACTCTGTACTCTCCCTCAACAACAGCACCATTTAAATGGACTTGAAGCACAGACGCTGACTGGTGTGTGTGTGTGTGTGTGTGTGTGTGTGTGACAGAGCTGGATGTTTGAGGAGTTGGCTGTAATTGAAGAAGTCTGCATGCAGTAGTGCTGCAGAAGGCAAAGGCATTGTTTGTGAGTTCAAGGGTTCTAGTCAGACCATTTGCTCCTAATCATGGAGACTTTACTTATAAGCCCCTATGAGCTGTAGCACACATGAGGGATGGAGCAGAGGAAGCAACACGGAGAACAGGCTCTTCACAGAGAGAAGAAGAGTGAGACAGAGGGCCCCCATCAGGAGGTTGTGTTACCAAGGGTCTTCCCTGAGCATTTCTTTACCTGCACCTAAGGTAGGAACAGTGCATGCATCGTCTGTGTCCTATGTTCTAAGGAACTTCCCACTGAATCATGCCAACGTAATTGTTGGGCGGCATGGTAGCTCAGTGGTTAGCACTGCTGCTTCATAGTGCCAGGCACCCAGGTTTGATTCCACCCTTGAGCGACTGTCTGTGTGGAGTTTGCACATTCTCCCAGTGTTTGCGTGGATTTCCTCCAAGTGCTCCGGTTTCCTCCCACAGTCCAAAGATAGACAGGTTAGGTGGATTGACCGTGCTTAAATTGCCCTGTTAGTGTCCAGGCTAGGTGGATTAGCTGCAGGAAATTAAGGCGTTGGGTCTGGGTGGGAAGCACTTCAGAGGGCTGGTGTTGACTTGATGGGCCGAATGGTCTGCTTCCACACTGTAGAGATTCTATAACTCTTGCAAACAGATCCACAGCTTCAGAGCCAGGACAGTCGTGAAGGTGATGGTGGTCATCATTTTTTTTTTGCATTGGAATCCTTCCAGACTGGAGCAGACATCTCTAATGCCTCCTACTTCAGGAGAGGGAAGTTCATGGTGATCTATCAAAAAGTGACTGCGGGGTACAGGCACAATTACCAGGATGGTGAGCTCCCCTGCTGCTGGTCGCTATCAATTACACACATATGGTTTTATGGACATTGCATCTCAATGGCAACTCAATGGCAAAGGTTATCACTCTTCTTAAATGTGCTGCTGGAATGAGACCCTGCTCAACTCATGTTGATGAATGCCCACTACCCTGGCAGCAGTCATGGTGCTTTCACTCTATACCCAGTGCCCTGTTTTTTTAGCTTTTTTAAGCTGCCACATCAGACCTAGAGGAGAGCTGTTGGGAACAAGGGCTGTCTACTTTAAGACTGGCTCATATCTCCACTTTGCAGCCCAAGCACGCCTGGCCAGCATGCGATCCATGCACTGCAAGGAACATCATCAAGCAGACCTTTCTGGTGGTGGTAGAGAAATAATTCTGGTGCCTCAACAGCTTCCCTTTCCCAAAGCTCCTTAGACAACATAAGGGCAGCAGTCTTATGGGAACATCAATTCCTTTTCAAGCCGCGCCACGTCCTGACTTGGAAATATATGCTCTTCCTTCAGTGTGACTGGACTGCAGCGGTTCACAAAGGCAGCTCACTAAGGTCTAGGGATGGACAATAAATGCTGGTGCAGCCAACGATACCCAAATCCCACAAACCAATATATGAAACAACAGGGCCAAGATGGCAAAGAGGAATGTGGCTGTGGCCAAGGTTTGTGTGCTCCCACCCCCGTGAGGAGAAAACCCTTGAAATATCAGGAGAAGACCATTACTGCTCATGGCGATGCAGAGATCTCCATGTCAAGGCAATCAGGTAAGCATCATTGTGCTGGGCTGCTTGGCCAATACCACCACTGTGAAGGTATTGCTGAAAGGTCGAGCCCAATTGCAGGACAAATGGTCTCTCTCTACTCTTATGAAGCTACCAGTAGCACCCCCAACCTTCAGCCCATTGACTTCTCAGAGGGAAGCCACAGTTCCCTCAGAGAATGCACCAGCAAGGCTTCCACCTACGCACTCCAACAGCCCAGAATCTTTCACCTTATCTGTTACTGATTTTCGATTAGATTCAGGAGGACACTCTGGTGGGCACATCATTGGCACATCTCCACCGCGTCGAGTAATTAATAGCATTGTGAAAATGCAGTTACAGGAGCAGCAGGCAAGCTTGTCAGAGGCTCTCAGTAAAGTGGTTTGAAGTTCGAGGGGGTACATGTTACATATACCACGCTGCCTCTTCCACAAGTGCATCTGCCTATCTGTGGACATGGAGAACCTTGGAATGTTTACTGGCTGCTAGAAATACGTGCAGTCCATCACTTTAGCCATTGGTGCTTTAGCACCAGTAGCAAGGCTGGAGGGGACCTTGGAATTTTATCTCTGAGGGAAGCAGGGACAGAATGGTATTGTCACTTGACTAATAATCCAGAACCCCACGCTAATGTTCTGGACAATGCTCTGTGAGTAGCCTGGTCACTCAGAGGTTCTACACACTTAAATGTGTGCCAACACATTGGTTGCCACCTCCAAAACCTGCAGTGCCAAGCCCTTGGAGGTCCACCCAGCTTATAAAATATATAAAGGAAACACTGGCTCTGAGGTCATATGTTCAAATCCTGCCATGGCAAATGGCGAAATTTGAAATCAGTTTTCAAAAATCTAGAAAGAAGAGATGAGGAGGAATTTCTTCTGAGAGGTTAGTAGATCTCTGGAATTCTCCATTGCAGAGGGCTATCGAGGCTGAGATGGAATCATACAATCCCTACAGTGTGGAAGCAGGCCATTCGGCCCATTGAGCCCACAGCGACCTGCCGAACAGCATCCCACCCAGACCCATCCAAATGCACAATTGTTTCAGCAGCGAAGGAAATCCTGGGCAAGAACCATTTCGCTGAACACACTTCTCTATCTTTTTCCCGTAGTCCTGCAAATCTATTATTTCTCAGATAATTATGATTAGATTAGATTAGAATACCTACAGTGTGGAAACAGGCCCTTTGGCCCAACAAGTCTACACCGACCCTCTGAAGAGTAACCCACCCAGACCCATTCCCCTACATTTACCCCTTCACCTAACACTACGGGCAATTTAGCATGGCCAATTCACCTAACCTGCACATCTTTTGAACTGTGGGAGGAGCACCTGGAGGAAATCCACGTGGACAGGGGAGAATGCGCAAACTCCACACAGACAGTTGCCCGAGGCTGGAATTGAACCCAGGTATCACAAACTCCTTTGAAAACCAAGATTGAATCTGCCTCCATCACCACTTTCAGGCAGCTCATTCCAGATCCTAACTATTCATTGCATAAAATTGTTTTTCCTCATGTACTTTTGTCTTCCTTTCTACTCACCTGCAATCAATGTCCTCTAGTTCTCAACCTCCCTGCCTATAGTAACAATTTATTCCTATCTGCTTTGCCTAAACACCACATGATTTTGAATACTTGTCCCAAACCTTCCCTCCTCAAAAGGAAAATAGCCGAACAGTATCAGGATCCCAGGTTCAATTCCAGCCTCGGGTGACTGCCTGTGTGGAGTTTGCACATTCTCCCCGTGTCTGCGTGGGTTTCCCCCAGGTGCTTTGGTTTCCTCCCACAGTCCAAAGATGTTCAGGTTAGGTGAATTGGCCATGCTAAATTGCCCATAGTGTTTGGTGAAGGGGTAAATGTAGGGGAATGGGTCTGGGTGGGTTACTCTTCGGAGGGTTGGTGTGGACTTGTTGGGCCAACAAGTTTCCAAACTGTACCTACAGTTTCCACACTGTAGGTAATCTAATCTCCAATTGATCCATCTAACTCAAATGACTGGAACAATTCTTGTGAATCTTTTCTGGAACCTTTTGAATGCCTTCATATTCTTCCCCAATATGTGGTAATAAATAACTCCACAGAGGTCAGTATCCCATTGCCAAGTCACTCTTTATTCACACATGAACAATCCTTGATGTCAGTGCTGCATCTTCAGAGTCAGAGTCAGAGTGCCAGTATGCCTGACACTCCCTTTTTTAATCTTGTCAGCCAGGGCTCCCTGATGGGACCAGATTAACAGCCCCACAATCAACGAACTCATATTCTATGAAGTTCAGCTGATGGATCTCTTTACAATCACTACATCGTGCTCACAACTGAATATAATTCCTCAGTTCAGGCCAACATTCATCCAATATGTTTACAGTTAGAAGTTTATTTCCACTGCAATTTGTAAAGCTTTACAAGTGGCTGAAGAGTAATTCTCCAGAAAGAAGGAAAAAAAAACACAACACTCAGTTGCTTGTGGTCTACTATACTTTAAAATGCAAGTCAATTAAATAAATGATGTGCTATGAACTCTGTGGTAGATGTTAAGGTTATGCAGAAATGCAATGAATAATTGATCACAATTTTTTTTCATGAGAACTATTTCAAATTATACCAATGTCAGAGTACTGCAACATTACATTGGCTATATGAACTAATCAGTTGCAGTCTCTGGAGATTATTTTGTGTTTTGCCTATGGCAACAAAGCAGCCTCCAAACTATAACCCGTGTAAAATAAAGTCAACTCTGAAGTCACGGATTTAAATTTAGCCAGAGGTTAACATAGCAGCTTGCTCTTCAGAACTGAGGGAAATTCAATGACTCCTTGGTGATGCTGATGGCTGGTGTCCCAATTCAGAAAATATTTTCATGAAAGCATCCTATATGTATATGGCAGGGAGTTTTGAATATAGTCACTAATCACAGCTCATGGTCCAAAGAAATCAATTATTTCTCCAAACTTTTGAAATGAATAATGTGCTGTATGGGTAACATTTTATGATGCGTAAAACTAAACAGCTGTTAATTGCAGAATAAATGTTGACATGACTTCCAAATTTCATACTTTGTCAATTAGTGGAGTAAAAATCTAATGCTCCACTCCAATTTATGTGACCTTTTCTACATATTTTTATTCCCACTATGGTCACTGCTACTGACCTACTATTTGCCAACATACTATTCACATTGCCAGCCACTCTGAGAATTCATCAAACCTTTCAAATATCAAGTTCCCACAAATTATAGTCCATGATTCCCACAAGTAGCTTTGAAATAATAAGCTGAAAATTTGCCAATGCATATTTAAAGAACGCTAAGCTAATAAAACATGCACATGATTTAAAAAGATTAAATGGGACAGAGTAAACTTTTAAAAGTTAGGATTCCCCATTGTCTCTGCGGATGCTGCCTGACCCATTGAGATATCCTGCAATTTTTGTTTTCAGTACAGATTCCAGCTTCTGCAGTAACTTGCTCTGACAGATAATTCTCATTTTAAAAAGTCCAAATCATAACAAAATTGTTACCCATTTGCAACAGTTCAAGAATGCAATTCACCACCACCTTCTCAAGGGCAACTAGGGTCAGGCAATAAACACTGGCTCATCCAGCAACAGCACAGCCCACAAATGACTTTTATAAAAAATACTGGAAAAATAAATGTGCTCACCACATCAAGGCACTAAAACGTAACTATACAAACTAATATATGCAGCATAGGTTAAATCCAAACGTAGTACAAAGGTGAATCATTCTTGTTTCAAGTCCTCCATGGTCTCCTTCCTCCTCACCTCTAATATCCTCCAGCCCTCTGAGAACTCTGCACTTTTAATATTCTGGCCTGTAATGCAACCCAAATGGTATTGACTGTGGTGGCTGTCCCATTAATTGCCAAACTCGATATTCTCAAATTCCCTCCTGAAATCTTTCCGTCGTCCTACTTACCTAAGACTTCCTAAGCCCCCCTTCTTCGACGAGGGTTTTGGTCAGTTGTCCTAATATGACTTGATATCAAATTTTATTTGAAAACTCTCCTACGTAATACCTTGGGCATTTTACTCTGTTAAAGGTACTCAATAAATGTCAATGATTGTTGTTGTTTGATTCAAAATTGGTGAGGTTTTTGTGGTGCAGTGGTATTATCCCTATCTCTGAGGCAGAAGGCCTGGTTTCAAGTCCCACCCACAATGGATGTGCGTCATAACACATCCAAACAAGTTGGTTAAAACATATCTGTGCTTCTAAATGACCGTCTTAAGAAATTGTAAAGTCATGAAAAACACATTAGTGTGAGATTACCCTTTGTAGAATGGACAGACATGTGAGAGGGTCATGACCTGAAGCCTGAAAATCAAACGACATCCATAGATAAGCTCATGTGCTTTACTTGGTGTACCTAGATGGTATACTTGCAATTCCTGAAAACGTATCACTGTGTTGATATAATTTGGAAATGTAACTGTAGCAAACCATTTTGAAAAAGAAAGAATGAATCATTTTGAGCAGATATTTGACAGTCCAAAACCCAACCCTGCAGCTTTGTGGGCAAATTAACTGGAGATGTGTTGCTGCAGTGTTTAGTTTTATATCGTCTCATCTATTTTTGTGATAACAGCGAGCTGGTAAATACATACTGAATCTAAAATATCAAAATGCTTCAGAAAGAGGAAGTAGCAGAGCTATATATACATCAAGTTGTAAATTGAATGTTGCTTGGTAAAGAGCCAACTAGTTATTAGTACAGGTGCTGCAATCAATCAATCTCAAGCGACTTGAATTCAGAGAAGATATTAACCAAAAATGTTCCATTCCTGGTCACTATCCGTACAGATGCTGTGGAAATGTAAAAGAAGATTCTGGGTAATCCAAGATAGGGGACAGGAAAAATTTCTGACTGTAACAGGCTGCCATTCTTTGAGGTATTTTAGGTGTTGGAGGTGATTTCCTCGAATTTCAGGAGCAGCAATTACTGTTTTATATGCTGTTGCATTGGTTTCGAACTTTGGAGAAGAAAAAAAGTCATAACCACGGCACTTTTAAAACAGAGAGAGAAAGAGACAAAGGCAGCACATGGTGAGGTCAGTGCAGGAGAGAAAGAAAGAAACCCACACTGCTGACTGACACAGCAGTGAACCTGCACAGTTACTGCCTTTGCTGTTGAATTCATGTATCGATGGACATCGGTGTGCATCTAGGAAAATAAGCAAACAGTGAAATTCACAACTGATATTGGAGGAATCTGTTTAGGAGAGGTCACAGCACAGAGACAGATAAAACTATTCGTGTAACTATAGCCTTGCTGTAAATCTACAATACTGAGTAGAGTGGGTTCTTTCTTGATTATATGTTTTATTGAGATATATGTCTCTTAAGTCATAAGTATTAAGTTAGCCTAGAGCAGTGCTCTGTAGAGGAATAACACGGTGCTATTTTCTGAGTCTGTAGTTTGGAAGGAGCAAAAATGGCCTTTAGTAGAGTAATATGCTCTTCTTGTCGGATGTGGGAGTTTAGGGAGAGTTTATGAGGATTATATCTGCAATAAATGCCTTTGGTTGCAAATCTGATCAGACCGACTAGATTGATTGGAGCAACAGTTAGAGGCAATTAGATTGGAGTTGCTACACTGTGGAAACAGGCCATTTGGCCCAACAAGTCCACACCAATTTCCCTCTGACTAATGCACCTAACACTATGGGCAATTTAGCATGGCCAATCCACCTAACCTGCATATCTTTGGACTGTGAAAGGAATCTGGAGCACCTGGAGGAAACCCACACAGACACAGGGAAAATGTGGAAACCCGACACAGACAGTTGCCCGAGGCTGGAATCAAACCCAGGTCCTTGGTGCCGTGAGGCAGCAGTGCTGACCACTGAGCCACCGTGTTGCCCTTCAAGGGAGGATATTCCAGGAAATACACCCAGGGAAGTTATTTGGGTGGAACTGAGAAACACGAAAGGGATGATCACCTTATTGGGATTGTATTATAGATCCCCCAATAGTCAGCAGGAAATTGAGAAACAAATTTGTAAGGAGATTTCAGTTATCTGGAAGAATAATAGGGTGGTTATGGTCAGGGATTTTAACTTTCCAAACTTAGACTGGGACTGCCATTGTGTTAAGGGTTTAGATGGAGGGGATTTGTTTAGTGTGTATAAGAAAATTTTCTGATTCAGTATGTAGATGTACCTACTACAGAAGGTGCAAAACTTGACCTACTCTTGGGAAATAAGGCAGGGCAAGTGACTGAGGTGTCAATGGGGGAGCACTTTGGGGCCAGCGACCATAATTCTATTAGTTTTAAAATAATGATGGAAAAGGATAGGCAGGATCTAAAAGTTGGCGGAAGGCTAATTTTGAGGGTATTAGGCAAGAACTTTCAAAAGCTGATTGGGGGCAGATGTTCACAGGTAAAGGGATGGCTGGAAAATGGGAAGCCTTCAGAAATGAGATAACGAGAATCCAGAGACAGTATATTCATGTTAGGGTGAAGGGAAAGGCTGGTAGGTATACGGAATGCTGGATGACTAAAGAAATTGAGGGCTTGGTTAAGAAAAAGAAGGAAGCATATGTCAGGTATAGCAGGATAGATCGAGTGAATTCTTAGAAGAGTATAAAGGCAGTAGGAGTATACTTAAGAGGGAAATCAAGGGGACTAAAAGGGGACATGAGATTGCTTTGGCAAATAGAATTAAGGAGAATCCAAAGGGATTTTATAAATATATTGAGGACAAAAGGATAACTAGGGAGAGAATAGGGCCCCCTCAAAGATCAACAAGGCAGCCTTTGTGTGGAGCCGCAGGAGATGGGGGAGATACGAAACGAATATTTTGCCTCAGTGTTTACTTTGGAGAAGACATGGAAGATATAGAATGTAGGGAAATAGATGGTGACATCTCAAAAATGTTCATAGTACAGAGGAGGAAGTGCTGGATGTCTTGAAAGGTGGATAAATCCCCAGGACCTAATCAGGTGTACCCGAGAACTCTGTGGGAAGCTAGGGAAGTGATTGCTGAGCCCCTTGCTGAGATATTTGTATCGTCGATAGTCACAGGTGAGGTGCCAGAAGACTGGAGGTTGGTGAATGTGGAACCACTATTTAAGAAGGGTGGTAAGGACAAGCCAGGGAACTATAGACCGGTGAGCTTGACGTCAGTGGTGGGCAAGTTGTTGGAGGGAATCCTGATGGACAGGATTTCAATGTAATTGGAAAGGCAAGGACTGATTAGGGATAGCCAGCATGGCTTTATGTGTGGGAAATCATGTCTCACGAACTTGATTGAGTTTTTCGAAGTAGTAACAAAGAAGATGGATGAGGGCAGAGCAGTGGACGTGAACCATACGGACTTCAGTAAGGCGTTCAACAAGGTTCCCCTTGGTAGGCCTGTTGGCAAGGTTAGATCTCATGGAATACAGGGAGAACTAGCCACTTGAATACAGAACTGGCTCAAAGGTAGAAGACAGAGGGTGGTGGTGGAGGGTTGCTTTTCAGACTGAAGGCCTGTGACCAATGGAGTGCCACAAGGATTGGTGTTGAGTTCACTACATTTTGTCATTTATATCAACAATTTGGATGTGAACATAGGAGATATAGTTAGTAAATTTGGAGATGACACCAAAATTGGAGGTGTAGTGGACAGTGAAGAAGGTCATCTCAGATTACAATGGAACCTTGATCAGATGGATAATGGGCAGAGGAGTGGCAGATGGAGTTTGATTTAGATAAATGTGAGGTGTTGCATTTTGGGAAAGCAAACCTTAGCAGGACTTGTACACTTAATGGTGAGGTCCTGTGGAGTGTTGCTGAACAAAGAGACCTTGGAGTGCAGGTTCACAGCTCCTTGAATGTAGAGTCGCAGGTAGGTAGGATAGTGAAGAACCAAAATTGGAGGTGTAGTGGACAGTGAAGAAGGTCATCTCAGATTACAATGAAATCTTGATCAGATGGATAATGGGCAGAGGAGTGGCAGATGGAGTTTGATTTAGATAAATGTGAGGTGTTGCATTTTGGGAAAGCAAACCTTAGCAGGACTTGTACACTTAATGGTGAGGTCCTGTGGAGTGTTGCTGAACAAAGAGACCTTGGAGTGCAGGTTCACAGCTCCTTGAATGTAGAGTCGCAGGTAGGTAGGATAGTGAAGGCGGCATTTGGTATACTTTCCTTTATTGGTCAGAGTATTAAGTACAGGAGTTGGGAGGTCATGTTGTGACTGTACAGGACATTGGTTAGGCCACTGTTGGAATATTGTATGCAGTTCTGGTCTCCTTCCTGTCAGAAGGATGTTGTGAAACTTGAAAAGGTTCAGAGAAGATTTACAAGGATGTTGCCAGTGTTGGACGATTGGAGCTTTCTGGAACAGTTGAATAGGCTGGGGCTGTTTTCCCTGGAGCGTTGGAGGCTGAAGGGTGATCTTATAGAGGTTTATAAAATCATGAGGGGCATGGATAGGATAAATAGACAATGTCTTTTCCTTGGGGTGGGTGCGTCTGGAACTGGAGGACATAGGTTTAGGGTGGTAGGCGAAAGCTATAAAAGGAACCTAAGGGGCAACATTTTCATGCAGAGAATGGTGCATGTATGGAACGAGCTGCCAGAAGAAGTGGTTGAGGCTGGTACAATTACATCATTTAAAAGACTTCTGGATGGGTTTATGAATTGGAAGGGTTTAGAGGGATATGGGCCAAGAGCTGGCAAATGGGACTAGATTGGGTTAGGATGTCTGGTCAGCATGGACGAGTTGGATCGAAGGGTCTGTTTCCGTGCTGCACATCTCTATGACTATAAGAGAGAATCTGGGTTACTAGTGAAATCTCCTTTGGAAGATTAATCGAAGAACATCCTCTTTTTTTTAAAAAATGATTACAAGATGGAGACATTGCTGGCTAGATTAACATTTATTGCCCATTCTTAATCATCTTTGATGAGGTGGCAGTGCAGTCCATTTGATACATATACAGCCACAGTATTAATGACACAAAATGCTCCTAACTCAAACAAATACGTATCATAGAAGCTACAGTGTGGAAGCAGGCCATTCAGCCCACTGACCCTCCAAAAGGGCATTTCACCCTTTATTTCCCATGGCTAACCCACCTAGCCTGTACATCCTTGGATACTGTGGGAAATTTAACATGGTCAATCCACCTAACCTCTACCTGTTTGGACTGTGGGAGGAAGCTTGAGTACAGAAAGGAGACCCACACAGACACGGGGAGAATGTCTCTGTGGAGTTTGCACAGTTACCAGAAGGTGGAATCGAACACAGGTCCCTCACACTCTGAAGCAGTAATGCTCACCACTGTGCCACATATTCTAGCAAGCACTCAATAGTCTTTAATAATTAGCAAGGAACTATGTTCCGAGGATTATCAGAACCTGATATCACCCGACTTAAAAGAACTGTTAAACTTTCACTTATTCTGTCTACATGTTAACAAAATGCAATAGTTAATGTATCACATTGATATGTTGAAAGCCTTGCTTATGTAGAAAGCTAATCAGAAACTTGTAAAGAACAAAACCTTTAACATGCTGATCCAGCATCATATAGAAGCTTCATGAATGGTTAGTCAAAAAGGTTGTTGGGAAACTGAATTAATATAAAGTACAAGCAATAGGCAATAAATACATCAGCAGTCAAATAAGAAAGCTGGAGAGTTTACCATTCAACTAGTTCAAATAGTTAGTATGATAGAATTAGTCATCATACTCTTCCCCGCACAACATGTAATAGAAAGGAAAAAAAAAAAGTGTTCTTCTTGCAAACAACAAGAAATTGTATAATAACATTCCAGTTATTATAGAAGGGTCGGTGTGGACTTGTTGGACCGAAGGGCCTGTTTCCACACTAAGCAATCTAAATCTAAAATTCTTGTTTTGAGGACTAAGGTTATAGGATTGAGCAAAAATCTCAGTCATCTCAAATACTGGGCAAGACCCTGGACTTTTCTAACATCTGAAATCCTGAGGTCAGGCTGCAGCAAGTACATACACAGCCAGAATGATTTCTATCTGAGACTATTATTCAGCTTGGAAGCCCAATTTATACCTCTACTCGCAGAGAACAATCAATCAAACCTGAAACTAACCTTTACACCTTGGGCTACCCTGCCCAGATATTATAGAAGCGATGCAAATATCAGGCATTCAACTTGGATCAATATTCATTCACAGAGATATTGGACATTCAACTTCAATCAGAATACATTTACACACATACTTGTTAACTACCGGGAAGCCAAATAACTTCACGAGTGATACAATGGCAAGTGCAGATATGACACGAAGAAAAAAAGCCCACAATTAGTTTAATTGCAGGCCCCGATCTGACCTGTAAGTGCTATCCCCACAGTTATCTCCAGAAGAGGGAGCCCAAACAGGTACCTCAAGTGCTATTCCCCAGGAGGTGTCCGACCCAGTGTTCCTCAGAAGAAGAGTTGCAACAGCTAATTCCAGCAGCTACCTCCTGAAGGTGGACCTTGACAGCAATTCTGAAACCTACTTACCCAGCCCTGTTCTGTAGCTGGAGGACTAACAACAATCAGAACACCTAAGGACCGACAATCTCCAAAAACCACTGACCTGACCGACACCACAAAGCCTCAGACACAACCGGAGGAGAAAAGCTGGCTTGCAGAACCACCAGGAAGGAAGGAAGGAAAACCACGTGCTCACCCGATCAATCCAATGACCCAACCCAGACTTGAAGGCCTACACAGTCTTCATTGAGGCACTGGTGTCAGCAAGCAGGAACAGCCAGCTGTAATCCAAAAATCACCATTTTCTGCAATAATGAGCTTAAACTCCCGAGACCCCAAAGTTTCCAAACTAATTATCAGAGAGGGGAAGGTGGGTGGTGACAGTGCAGGGAACCATAAGGGTAGGAAACCTGATTAAAGTTTGTGATTAGAACTGTTTAGCTTCTAACAGTGCTTAACCTGTATTTAATTTAATAGCGTAATCAATTACAGCCCTCTGTGTCAGTTCCATTGTTTACTACATTTGCCTTTATTAGTGGGGATTCAGTGGGATGTAACAAAAATAATTAGAGCTAAGTGATCCAAATTAATATATTTAATATTTATATACAGCAGATATTAATCAGTAAATATATATATTAGCAGAAAATATATATAACAATCTATAATCAGCTTTAGATATATTAGGAACATATACAAACAAATGAGTGGATCTATTAGCTTGAATTGCACTCTGCATGTTCAACACATCTAACAATGAGTCTCATTGCCTTCTGCCTTCAGGGACCCTGCTTTACAACGGCTGGTCTGGGAAACCCAGGTATCCTGACGGCAGTCACAATCTCAGTCTGAGGTGAAATCTAATGAATGTTGTGCAGTCCCTGATGTTAATACCATTCTGGGTGCTTTCAGTACCTTTCCAGACAGAGCAGTGCAGAAAACCATCCTCCAGGTGGCTGTGTCACATGGTTCCCCAACAGCCAAAACAATTGTCTTGCACTAAACCAGTAATTTTCCACTTGTCTTCAATTGTTCATTGTCACTGCCAATTAACAGTTAACTCTTAATGATCTGGATTGAAGATTTTTTTTTGTCTTACACCCACTAAAATTGAGGAAAAGAGTGAGAACAACCATTGTTCAAGCATTGTGAAGACAAAACAAGTGACAACATTATACAGGGGAAACTCGATTATCCGAACACCAATTATCTGAAAATCAGATCATCCGAAGGAGATCTCGAGGTCCTGACAGAAGCATTACATCAAAGATGTGTGTCCCACACTGATCACATCTTACAGTGATTAAAATTGCTGCCGAGAACAGTCCTGGACTGACGGGAGCGCAGGCACTGTCTCTAAATGACTGACCTCCCACCCTCCCCATGTCTCTCTCTTCCCACATTTTTACTGGAGTTCTATACAGGCGTGTACCCTAAACCCCCCTTCCCCAGCGGAGTACAGGGCAAACGTGGAACCTGTCAAAATGTTGCAGTAAAAAGTTGTGTGTGTGTGTTTGTGTTTGTGAGTCTGTGTCTGTGAGTCTGTGCTACTTGGAGACTCACCCTCCAAAAGGCAGTAGCAACAACAGCAGTCTTGTTGCTGGTGTCCAGTCCGGCTGCCCCGGAGAGGGGGCGAGGATGGAAGGGGTGGAGGTGGGGATGGACGGACAGGCGGTGCTGGGGGAGGGTGGGGGGGGCGATGGGGGAGCAGGCGGGGTGCGGTGTTGGATGGGGTCTGGGGGAGGAGCAGGGGGGCAGTGTTGGACAGGGTTTGGGGCGCGGGTGGGGGGCAGGCAAGGGATTGCGTGTGCTGTGCTGCTGCCAGTCTCCTGAATGGGGAGCAGACTTTATAGAAAACTCCAAGCCCCAGAGATTCCTCTGTACATCCAATGCCTTCACTGTCGCACATGTAGTCTCTTTCAACAAGTTTGCAACGTAAGGTCACCTCTTAAGATTAATCACACAAATCACTTCAGAACAAAGGAAAGTTCAGCAAATTGAATAAGAGAAAGATGAAAACACAGATATTTCACAATTTCTTAATCAAGCAGATATTATTGGCTGAAAAATTATCTGCTAACAATGATTAATTTTCAGTAATCTTGAAAGTCAAACATTTTGCTATTAAGTATTTTCTTGACTCAGGAGCAGCCATTACTATACTGTCTGGTGAGTTAGAATGACTTCATACTGTGTGCCTTGAACCATCAAAAATCAGGGCCAAGAGCCTGGGAGGCCACACCTTTTCTGTTGAAGGCTGTTTTCGTGCAACACTTAACTACAATAGTAAGTCATTAAAGAGTCTATTTCCTTCTTAGAATCAAAACAATCCTTGTTGAATTGTGTGGAACCACAGGAGATGGGGAAGATCCTAAATGAGTATTTTGCATCAGTGTTTACTGAGGGGAAGGACACGGAAGATATAGAATGTGGGAAAATAAGTGGTGACATCTTACAGAGGAGTGTCCATATTACAGAGGAGGAGGGACTGGACAGCTTAAAATGCATACAGGTGGATAAATCTCCAAGACTTGATCAGGTGTACCCTCGTACTCAGTGGGAAGCTAGGGAACTGAGAATATCTCTTGCAGAGATATTTGTATCATCAATAGTCACAGATGAGGTGCTGGAAAACTGGAGATTGGCTAACGTGGTGCTAGTATTTAAGAAAGGTGATAAGGACAAGCCAGGAAACTATAGACTGGTGAGCCTGACATCAGTGTTGGGCAAGTTGTTGGAGGGAATCCTGAGGGACAGGATTTACACATATTTTGAAAGGCAAAGACTGATTAGGGATAGTCAACATGGCTTTTTACGTGGGAAATCATGTCTCACAAACTTGATTGAGCTTTTTTAAAGGAGCAACGAAGAGGAGTGATGCGGACAAAATGGTGGATGTGATCTATATGGACTTTAGTAAGATATTTGACAAGGTTCCTCATGGTAGACTGGTCAGCAAGGTTAGATAACATAGAATACAGGGAGAACTAGCCATTTGGATACAGAACTGGCCGGAAGGTAGAAGGCAGAGGGTAGTGATAGGTCCACTGCTTTTAGTCATTTATATAAATAGTTTAGATGTGAACATAGGCGATGTAGTTAGTAAGTTGCCACATGAAACAAAAATTGGTGTCATGGACAGCGAAGAATGTTACCTCAAAGTATAATGGTACTTTGATCAGATGGGCTGATGAGTGGCAAATGGAGTTTAATTTAGATAAATGTGATTTGCTGCATTTTGGAAAGGCAAATCAGGGCAGGACTTATACACTTAATGGTAAGGTCCTGATGAGTGTTCCTGAACAAAGAGACCTTGGAGTGCAGGTTCATAGTTCCTTGAAAGTAGAGTCACAGGTAGACAGAATAATGAAGAAGATGTTTGATATGCTTGCATTTATTGGTCTGTGCATTGAATACAGAAGTTGGGAGGTCATGTTGTGGCTGTAAAGGTTATTAGTTAGGCCATTTTTGGAAAATTGCATTCAATTCTGCTCTCCCTGCTAAGGGAAGGATGTGGTGAAGCTTGAAAGGGTTCAGAAAAGATTTACAAGAATGTTGCCAGAATTGGGGAATTTGAGCTCTAGGGAGAGGCTGGACAGGCTGGGGTTGTTTTCCCTGGAGTGTCAGAAGCTGAGGGGTAACTTTCTAGAGGTTTATAAAATTATGAGGGACATGGATAGCCCAGATGTTTTCCCAGGATGGGAAAGTCCAAAACTAGAGGGAATAGGTTTAGGGTGAGAGGGAGAGATTTAAAAAGGATCTAAGGAAAATCTTTTTTCATGCAGAGGGTGGTGCGTGTATGGAATGAGCTGCCAGAGGAAGTGGTGGACGCTGCTACAACATTTAAAAGTGTCTGTTTCTGTGCTGTATATCTCTATGACTCTATGGCTTCATACTATGTACATTGACCATGAAAAATCAAGATCAAGAGCCTGGGAGGCCACATCACTTCTGTTGAAGGTTATTTTAAAGCAACACTTATCGACAATGACAAAGTCATTAAAGAGTCTATTTATTTCTTAGAATCAAAACAAATCCTTGTTGAATTGAAAAGCGCGTGTGCAAATAGATTTTTTCCAATGGCTACCAGGCATTCCACCCCAAGTCAAAGATAATCCATGCCAAGGTGATGATTACAAATCCCATTTTGCAAGGCACTGACTAGGTCTGTGAACGTGAGCTTTCAGCTAAGGAAGATTGGATGGAATTTTATGAAAATTTCCACTGTTTTCTCAACGTACTGAAATTTCATACGAAAAAGACTTGATGACTTTTTTTTTTGTGAAGAAGAGTTTGATCAGTTTTACGATACTCATCCAGTCACATTAGAAGAGAATGAGCCTCCTTCTTCAATAGATATCTCCAGGGATTGAGCTGGAAAATTCGTAAACATCAAGCACATTATTGTCATTTAGGGAAGAAATGTTTTTATCAGTTCTTGATGCAGTGCATTAAGACCCCACTGTTCTTCTTGCAGGTCAGAGTGAGCAGAATTCCTCACCTCTTTTTATAGTGAATGTTAGTTTATGTGACTGACAGTATTAATGAAAAAGTATGAGTCTATTAGGAATGTGCTTGTATTCCAGTATTTCTAGCTTTTCACGGTGGTCACAATAACGGTTCAATGGGCAGTAAACATACCTCGTGATTGTCTGATGAGAGAATAAAAACTGCATGCAGGTAATGTCTTCTCAAATATTGAAGCATGAGAACAATGTTTTGCTTTTGCATGAGAGCCCAGAAAATTCTTTATCTTCATCTGGTATTCCAGACATATTGTCAGATGCAGCAACTGTCAATGTTAAAGCTCCTCTCGTATTATCTTTTCACCTCGAATGCTTTGCAGTAACTATTGTCTGTCACAATTGCAATTTTTCAGCACAAAGTGAGGAGATGTTTCTGTTCATTCTTTGCAGTCCTTGTGCTCTGCCTGATGATTCACTCCCCCCTTTGTCTGAAAGTTCAGGATGTGGTGCAAGAACCTCAAGATGTCAATGTGCTGCTAGTGCAGTTGAATAGTGACACCTCTCCATCTCTTCTTCAATGCAACTTTACCATTTTGGTGGTCTTTCATTGTCAAACTTTCTCCTGAACAGAGGATATCATGAAAGAGATATGAAAATAAGATGAGATGTCTAATCAAGTGGAAGTGGGGCACTGTCAATGATATATAAGCCCACTTCTAACCAGCCCTTTCAATACAATGAGATTTGGAGTGTGTTTACTCATCCTATTTCTTTCTTTCAGTTACAGAAAGTACAGTTCCAATCCAGGCCAACAACCTCTCATGCCATTTCAAATCACCAGATGACAGAGAACAGTGAGATTCCCACAGCACTTGATTTTAAAAAATTCATTCATGGGTGTTGTTGGCTGGGTCTTCCTACATTCTCCATCCCTAGCAGCCCTTGAGAGGGTGGTAGTGAACTGACCTCTCAAACCGTTGCAGCCCATGTGCTCTAGGTAGACCCATAACGATGCTAATCAGGGATTTGCAGATTTTGACCCAATCTGTAAATTGTTATGATTCGGAGATGCCGGTGTTGGACTGGGGTGTACAAAGTTAAAAATCACACAACACCAGGTTATAGTCCAACAGATTTAATTGGAAGCACACTAGCTTTCGGAGCGACATTCCTTCATCAGGTTATTGACATTATCCCAATCCCAAGCCTCCAACTCGGCACTGCCCTCCTGACCTGTTCATCATTCCCCCCTCTGACCTATCACCTTCTCCCTCACCTTCATCCACCCATCACTTTCTGAGTTACCTTCCCCCGAACCCCACCCCCCCTTCCCATTTATCTCTCAGTCCCAACCCACAAGCCTCATTCCTGATGAAGGGCTTATGCTCGAAACGTCACTTCCCCTGCTCCTTGCATGCTGCCTGACCGGCTGTGTTTTTCCAGCACCATGCTCTCAACAACATTAGCAACAACTCCTTCAGCTTTTTTTTTCTCATTCCCTATCCTTCCTAATCACCACAGACCCAGGAAAATTGAGTTCCAATTCCCAATCTTTTGTGACTCAGGTCTCCATTATCCCCACAACATCATATTCCCATTCAGCTATTATGTCTGTCCAATCACATTTACTTTGGCACGTGCGTACATACATACAGGAGCTGTCGATATAATTTAAGACATTGTCTTCCCACATAGTCTGCCTTTTTGACACAACTCATTGTAGTATTTTCATTCCTCCTCCCTCCAAATGTACCAGTAAGTAGGAAACAGACTACCTGCTTGCTTATCAATGCAATTCTTTGTGTGGGAATTGAGGAAAAAATTACAATTTTGCAGGAGTGTACCTTCAGGCCTCCAGATAATTATTTCTAAGTATCATAAAAGACGGTGACCACTAATCATTTTAGCCTTTTAATAGTTTTTTTCCCCCAGTGTTCCTTAGTGTTGGTGGTATCAAGTTCCTTAAAATCCTCAATTGTTTGACAGTTTGAATTTCCTTTGTATCAATGTAGGTTAGATTATGAGCAATGAAGTTTTTTTTATAGTTTTACTAATTCCATATTTCTGAGTGATTTTCTTCACTGAATCATTTATTTATTCTCATCACCTGCACAATCTGATTGACAACGACAGAAATTACTCCAAGGTGCAATCCTTCAAGATGAACTTGCAAAAATTAGGTCAACCTAGAAATTCATTTTAAATTTAAATGAAAGTCAGGAGATTTGCTGTCAGAGATTACATATTTTATTTCAGAGAAATTTCAGGGTTAGTAAGATAAGTCAGTGGTATTATTTCACTTATCATAACAATGAATAGAAAAATCCATCATCAGTACAAAGCAGGGATGAAAATAGCACTCGTTGGCAATCAATTTTTATTAGTAATTAAGTGACTGTCCTGGAAAAATGTCTGTCTCTGAATTTGTTCAAGCGGCAGTTTGTAGAGGCAGATTTCACAAGTAACCTTTTGCTTTTTACATGTCACAGATTAAACACAAAGAAATTGGATTTTGATTGCAGTACTATTATTGTAATCTTTTGTGCCTTTGCACATGTACTTATATCGTATTAACCTTCAACTCATTCGTTACGTTAGCTCACAGAACAAATATGTGAACTCATCAACTAGTCCACAATGCATTTGTAAACTAAAACACGCGAATCCTTCAGCACAGAAATTAGAACAACATTTCCATAGGTCTGAAAAAAACAGCAATTAACCAGTTGAAATTTCATGTTTTTATGCCTTCTGACACTCTCATGCTATTGGCATTAGATTGTATTTTGTGGAGGTTGGTCGCGGTATTTTTCTGAGAATATTTCGTACTTGTGGAAAATAGTTACTCTGTAAAACAGAGCAGAGTCATATCTTATACTCACGCAAGTGGGTGACAGGGGAGCTCATCTTCACTGTGAAGCACAATGATTTGTTACAGCCCTGCTCAAAGACACTGAGATTAAACTTTAATAACTGAATCCTAGAAAATTATTATTGTTGTCTCTATTGACTAGGAACGTAGAGCGTGGGAAGGGGAATCAGTTAATCAGTCTTCAAGTCTGCTCTGCCTTCAGATTGATGATAGTTGACCAACCACCTGATAATGGTGCAGCGCTCCAAAAGCTAGTGCCTCCACGTCAACCTGTTGGACTATAAGGTGGTGTTGTGTGATTTTTAACTTTGTCCACCCCAGTCCAACATCAGTACCTCCAAGTCATGTGACTTCCTGTGTGTGTGTGTTTGTCTATGTAAATGCGTGTGTGCTTACATGTGTGTCGACGTATGTGCCTGTGTGTGTCTTATGTGTCTACATGTGTGTGTGTGCATGCACATGAGCTCTAAGTGTGTGTGTGTCTTGGGTGTGTGTTTGTGTGTCTGTGTTTGTCTGTGTGGTGGGGTGAGAGCTGGTGGCGTATTGGAAGTTACCCCTCAAATCATTTGCCTGTTTTTAACAACCTTCTAACTTAAGTTGTAAATCAGCAGGCTTGCTGAGACATCAGCATGTGAGTCAGCCCATGAAGTACAAACCTGTCCTCTTTCAGGAAGATTGAGTCGTGTTTACTCTCCTATCACTCACCAGAGTCCTTGCTGTCAGCCAGCGAAACCATATTGTGACAGCCCCCGGGCTGAGGTGGGACATTAGAAAAGTGGGCCCTGGCGACCCAGAGCAGTTCAGAGCAGCTCCCCACAAGGCCACTGAAAATCTCCCTAACTGCAGACACTAATGTTACCCCATCCATGCTGCAGTTGTTGAAGAGTAATCTCAGAACATAAGGATAAGCAAGGAAGATTGCAAGTGCATAAGTATAATTATTTTAATGTTGTTTGAATCATGTAATGATTAAAATTATAAAATTGGATAGATTGATTGATTGTTGTTTGTGTACCGCGATACAGTGAGAAGTGTTATGTGTGCTATATGGACAGATTGGGATGAGAATGTCCTGGTAGATCTTATTGTTGTTTTTGCAATAAGAGAGTGGCATCATTGTTACTGCGAGAGAAAAGATAAGCAGTGAGGGGGCAATATTGTTGTGATTACCTGTATTGTCCATGAACTACATGACCCTATAGAGCCTGGTCTGATGGGATTTACATGGGTTTATTCTCTCTTCTTCCATTACTTGTTGCATTTTCTCCTCTTTGAGTCATTTAGCTTCTCATCTGATATTCTCGTCATTCTCGTCCTTGTCATTTTTCTTCTAGTTTCTTGCATTGTTCTGCATGGCCTTTTACCATTGTCCTAGTCATGTCCACTCCCCAAGGAATGATTACCAAGTCACCCATAACTGTTTCAACACAGGAATTGTATCGCACCATAAAAGTATTTGAACATCAGTCAGACGATTTCCTATAGATTATTCAAACCTCAGTCAAATACGAGAAAGAACTGATGATGAGTACAATTGAACCAACAACAGGTCAAAATAGTCAGCAATTAACCAATATGTCTTTCAAAATCCTTTTAAAGAACAGAGTCCTTCATTCCAATGAGTTTAGTTGGGCAGAGTCAAAACAAGGTGCTGGCTGTGTAGAGAGATCAAAGGTGGTATTGTACAACACTGCTTTAACACCAGCAATGATTGATGGTTTGATTTGCATGCTCCACATGTCGCTGGCAGTTACTAGATCTGTACACACTAACCCGTTCCACAAGACAGCATTCTGTCCTCTCAGAATGAACGTGTGTTAATTTTAAAGCCTTTAGTGGTTTCACAGCACCCAAGCAAACCAAACCACTGGCCAATTTAACTCCATATATTTGAATGTTCCTATTAAAGCAAATAAATCTTTAGCAAAATAGAAATGGAGAGCTGATGGAATGACTGAGTTCAGAGATCAACAGGAATCAAACACATTTGATACTGAAACGTCAGAATCTGTGCTTAAGCCTCTGACAAATGCTATTTGAATAATTGCTAAAATCTCACTGGGATCCTGAAGAACAATGCCATGGGCTGATAAAGTAAATTGAAGTGAGATTTTTTTAAAAATTAGTAAGTCGGTATTACAACAATCTGCTGTTCTGTTTTCGCTAGAACTTACAACATGATTCTAGCTTAGAACATAAATCCCATTGGTTCAGAGCCACAAAATCTCTCTTGTGTGTGTATATCTCTTCAGTGCCTCACCAAGATAAAGTCTATTGGAGGTGACTGAAGCCAAATTGTAGCTTATTTTTGATTCAAGTCTCATGATGAGTGTTCACTTGATGCCTGGAGTCTAATAGTGGAGAATGACATGCCTAAATTCTCTGGCAGTCCCACTCTATCCTGTTAGTCCAGATGTTTGATGCTAAAGGGAAGTTAATTAAACTTAATAATTGGGATCAGTCTTTAGCTTAAGGAATCATCAGGTTGTGGGTGCCGAAAGCTTAAATTTTCATGAATTTCAACCTTCCTCAATTGCTAAAAGATATGAGTCAATTGTAACTGGATCTAAAATAAGACGCTCTAATTGATGGAGCCAAGAATGATGTCATTGGCAATCATCTGAGGGACATAAGTAGTTTTTTTTTAAAGAAAGCAATTGCTGTGATGTTGTGAATTCTTTCCTGCTACCAAAAGTGCACAGTTGAAAACTGATTCCAAGATATGGGAAGGGACAGCTGGTCTTAAAGATGTAACATTGTCAACTGTCTAATTTGATTTGATTTGATTTATTATTGTCACATTACTGAGATACAGTGAAAAGTGTTGTTTTGTCGGCTCTTCAGGTAAATCATGTCTTACATAAGTATATCAGGGTAATAGAATAGAACGCAGAATATAGTGTTACAGATACAGTGAAGATGCAGAGAAGGATCAATTGTAATATATGAGAGGTCCATTCATAAGTCTGATAACAGTGGGGAAGAAGCCTCTTTAATTGCCCTGGTAACTCAAGGAACTAACAATTAATTTTGAATGTCCTAACGTTAGCAATCCCTGATAACAACCATCAGAGTATCAATAAATTATATTCTTTTTCATTTATCTTCAGAGGTTTATCTGTTTAAAGTTAACTTTCAATTTCACTTAACAAAACTGAGGCAAGTCTTATAATCAATCAATCATCATTCCAAGTACAGTATATTTTTTTTAAAAATATAAAGATCAAAGTAAAACAATCATTGTTAATCATTAGACTAGAGTCTTTTCACCATCACAGTTCAACATTTATCAATCATTTGCTATAATCCTGTTAGAGACCATTAGTGTTTCAAGAAGAATTCTTCGAAGAAATCCATTCCTGAAGAAGGGCTCATGTCTGAAACGTCGATTCTCCTGCTCCTTGGATGCTGCCTGACCTGCTGCGCTTTTCCAGCAACACATTTTCAGCTTTCAGGAAGAAATCCAAACATCAAATAATTAAGAGAAAGAATATACCATAAGAGTTTTGAACATAAACAACTGAAATTGTATGGGTAAAAGAATTGAACAAAGTATGCACTATTAACATTACAGTTTACAATTATGCATATTTGGAATTCAGTTTTTTTTTCATCTACCCCACAATGTTACTTTACATGTAACAACAATCTTGAAGGTGCATTCCCTTGTCTTGGTGTGCCAAAGATCTCCAGAATTCACTTTAATTCTCCTTAGTGTTTCAGCTATTCTTCCAAGGTAAGATTCTTTCCATTAGCTTTTGGTCTGTGACCTCTACATTTTCTATAGAGTTATTACCACAGTGAATGCCTCAGCTATCTTCCCCTATTATCTTGAAGTTAATTAGGATGATGTGTTCTCCTGCAATGCTCTATAAGAATCACTGTAAATTTCTTCCACTAACTAAAACCAGAACAAATCTTTGAGCATTTTTCCCTCATGTTAACCAAGTTAATATCAAACCTCAACTACATTCCACGTGGTGAACACGCAAGTTCGTATTTTCTCTTCTAAAAGTGCAGGCCTAACTCAGTAACACCTCCTGGTGGCTCTCTTGCTCTGGTGCTGTGCAGTTTACACCAGAGCAAAGCAGTAACTGCCTGATGAACTTAATGCTTAGTCCCAACAACTTTCAGAACTAACACCAAAGACATTTCGGCAAAATCCCACAAACAAGTACCCAGAATTCCCACCAAGGCTTCACCCTGAATAAGTCAACTCTATTGCATTATGGCATGCTTTGGGGAGTTCTTAAAAAAAAATGCAAACCCATTTGAATAATTTGTATTTCAATTAAATGTGATTGCCTTCTCTCCCAGAATTGCTAACCTTTAGATCTTCTTTTATGGGGGTAATGATAGACACTTTGGACCTGTCTAAAAAGGAGTTATTCATTGTACGCTTAGTTTCACCTCTCCCTCTAACCTTGCAATATAAATATAGGGTAACATTTGACTGTAATGAATTTCTAGCTCATTTTAATAGCGTTCACATCAGGGCTGCTCACCACTTTCTCAATCATAAGTCCACTCATCCTACATATAATACATTAAATTGAACATCTTAACTTACCATTAATGTAGCATCCAAGCTCAAGGTTACATTCATGGAACTAAAGGTTATGTTCGAAAACATTTGAATTGAGGTAGATTTTACATATGAGTAATTATGGAAATCAGTGACAGAAATGCCTTAACAAGCTCTTTTCTGAATACTTTCAATGGCTTTGCATTATTGCTTTAAGATTCGATTTGATCAGCCCACTTTTCAAAGTGGGCTGATGAAAATATATGATAGCAGTTATGAAATTATTGCTTGAGAAGAAATAATATCTCAGCTTCTGTTAGCTATAGAAACAGCTGTTAGCTATATTGTTACTGAACAATAGAACTCCTTGAGCAATGGCAGTAGGCCCAGTGTGATCCTCCAGGAAAGCAGTAGTGACAATGATGGCCACAGAATGGGACTCCTGGAATGGACTGTCAGGCAATGGTGATTCTGGAGCCTATTGTGGAGACCCCACCTCAATGTCAAACAGAGGATAAGAAGGGGGGAAGAATTGTTTTTAGTTACATCTTAATGTCTTCTGTAACTCAAAATGGCACCACAGCATGGTGACATATTATATTTTTCACTGTATTTATTTGTTAAGTACAAGTCACACAGTCATAGAGTCATACAGAAGTACAGTACAGAAACAGACCCTTTGGTCCAACTCGTCCATGCCAACCAGACCTAACCTAATCTAATCCATTTGCCAGCATTTGACTGATATCCCTCTAAAATCTTCCTATTCCGAAACCCATTCAGATGCCTTTTAAATGCCGCAATTGTACCAGCATCCAGCATTTCCTTTGACAGCTCATTCCATACACGTACCACCCTCTGCATGAAAAAGTTGCCTTTTAAGTTCCTTTTACATCCATCCTCTCTCAACCTAAACCTATGCCATTAGTTCTGGACTCCCCCACTCCAGCGAAAAATTCCTGACTAGTTATCCTATCTAAGCCCCTCATGATTTTATAAATCTCTATAAGGTCACCCCACTGCCTCCAATGTTACAGGGAAAATCATTCATTCACGTACTCTCAATTTCAGGAAAGTTATAATGTTCAATTGTGATGTAATTCAGTGGCAATTTGGAATGGGTTGGTTTGTTTCAAATAATGCAGATGTCAACAATCACTCCCTTGGTAGAAATTAAGGAACAGCTCCTTCTCTACAGACCAATAGTGGAGTCAGTCATGAACACAGGCATCTGAAAGTCAACATGAATGCTTTGCCTTTTGATAATTGCCTTATCAACGTTGAAGTGATCAAGGTCAATATCAACATTCTGTGTAGCCAGTATTATTAAACATGACAGGAGTCTCAATCTTAGTTCCCTGGGGTACTCCAGCATGCATGCATGTCCATTTGGATACTTTGTCAACAAAACTGACATCTTATTCGTAACTTAAAATGGAGAACCTTTTCTTAAAATACTTTTGCTTATTTGTTATATAAGTAGTGACCACGAGAACAAGTATTGACAGACAGTGAAATATCATTCAATGATGCAATGAAATGTGTATTCACTTTCAGCTGGAGTGGGAAGTGGTGTACCATGAGAAAACATCAGTTGGTAAATCAATGCCATCGTGATAAGGGCAGGGCAGGTTGAAGGTAGGAGTTCATGTGATTTAACCTTCAAGGATATGTCCAACTGGAGTTGATACTTCAGTCAATAGGACAGGCATTGACACAACATCTAACTTTCTCTCTTTACTTCCAGTGGTGAGGATTTGAGAAATAATTGCCTTATTCCTTTAGTAAAATGAACCTCGGTAATAAATTAGAAAACCCATAAACTGTGCAGTTGGATTCCGCCTGCTACGCCAACAGAAAAAAAAAACTGCAATAGGTTCTTATATGGCCTACATGCTGGCTTTCCCCTGATATCTACTGAACAGACACTGAATATTGTGATTTTAACATTACCATAAAAAATCTCAAACCTTAGGCATTGCTGGATTACCCAAAGCAAACAGCAGCAGCAAATACACAGCACAGACAGTGCCACAGCATAATTTTGCAGATTTGTTGGTGCTTGTTGGTGCAGGACTGGTCAGTTGTTAATTATAATCAGATCTGTAGCCATGTTTCTGCTGGCTTGTGAAAATAGAGATTAGGAACTCCACTTGCTTTCAGCAGCACAAAAAGTGCACTGAGCCGAGTAATATATTTGATGAAGCTGTAGAAGTTTGTTGATGAATTGATAAGAAATATATCAATCATACCACATCATGGAAAAAAGGTAAAAGGAAGGCAGCAAACTGTTGAAAAGCCACAGAAAGAAGGCAATTTAGTCTCAGAAGCAAAAACTGTGCATGTTGGGAATCTGAAATATGAACAGAAAATACAGATAATATTCAGCTTATTGGGGAGCGTCTGTGGTAAGAGTGACAGAGTTAATGAGACTGAGCTTCCAGTACCGGGAAAGGCAATGCTCTGACCTTAAGTTGCAGTTAAGCATAGCAACCCATTGGAAATCCTGATACATATTATGAGTGCTATAATTGCTTCATCTTCCGATGAACTGAAATTATAAATGTTTTTTACACTAATCTCAATGTGGGAGATTTGGACTAGATATGAGCCATTCACCCAGATATCTGTCCCAGAATTATTACACTGTTTAACCTCAGTTAGAATTCAGTGATTAACTCAACCCACCATCCTTCACAAATATTCGCCGAACTCCATCTTACCACTGACACCTCTAGCCTAACACAGCTTAGAACAAAGAAAATTTACAGCCCAGGAACAGACCCTTCTGCTCTCCAAGCCTGAGCTGATGCAAATCTACTGTCTAAACCTGCTGTCCAATTCCTAAGCATCTGTATCCCTCTGCTCCCCACCTACTCATGCATCTGTCCAGACACATCTTAAATAAATCTACCATGCCTGCCTCTACTACCTCTGCTGACAACGCATTCCAGATACCTAACATCCTCTGTGTAAAGTACTTGACTCGTGTATCCCTCTTAAACTTTTCACCTCTCACCTTGAAAGCGTGACCTCTCATTATTGAATCCTTCACCCTGGGAAAAAGCTTATCTCTATCTACCCTGTCTATAGCCTTCATGATTTTGTAGACTAAACTTGTTCCCAACTCTATTTGATTACCCCTGCCCAAGATATCATCCATCATTTCTCCTGCCCCCAGAACCCAAATTCCTCCTGATCTGATTCCAACTTTACTTGATTCAACCACATTCTTGACACTAACCTAACGATCCTACTGGCCTGATTGTCCCCACCACTTCCGATTCACTCATACACCCACTTACTAAACTGCCCACTCACTGTCGACATTAACCTCAATTTGCTAAGTTAGCTGAAATTAAATTGAATGAAGTGAGGAAAGGACATATAAAACCTGGTGATGACTTAGCGATTAGAAAGGTCACCCTATTGTTCGATGGAAGGAATGTGTGTTAAGATTGAAGAGTTGTAACTCAGCTGAACTGTGCCAGTAACTCCGGAAAAGCTGAAGTTTTGTTTAAAACAGACAGACTGAATCAGATGTGATAAGGTGGACTATTTATCAGTGAAATGTGTGGATGTCATGGAATGGTGCTGTGTAAATCCTCCTATCGGAAAGATGCTGTGAAACTTGAAAGGGTTCAGTAAAGGTTTACAAGGATGTTGCCAGGGTTGGAGGATTTGAGCTACAGGGCGAGGTTGAACAGGCTGGGGCTGTTTTCCCTGAAGTGTCGGAGGCTGAGGGTAACCTTGTAGAGGTTTATAAAATCATGAGTGGCATGGATAGGATAAATAGACCAGGTCTTTTCCATTGGATAGGTGAGTCCAGAACTAGAGGGCATAGGTTTAGGGTGAGAGGGGAAAGGTATAAAAAAGACCTAAGGGGCAGCTTTTTTATGCAGAGGGTGGTAAGTGTATGGAATGAGCTCCAGAGGAAGTGGTAGAGGACGGTACAACTGCAACATTTAAAAGGCATCTGGATGGGTATATGAATAGGAAGGGTTTAGAGGGTTGTGGGCCAAGTGCTGACAAATGGAACTAGATTAATTAAAGATTTATGGTTGGCATTGATGAGTAGGACCAAAGGGTTTGTTTCCGTGCTGTACTACTCTATGATTCTAGAACTAGATGGTGAGACAGAGCATGCTGATCGACTGTTTGGGTCTGATCTGGGTGACGGGTCCACAAAAGAGTTCAGTTTTGATTGTAAGCATTGAATAAGTAAGATATTTACCACACTTTTGTAATGTACTTTGCTTTAATGAGGAATATTGAGTATATTCCGTTGTTAGTCCTGTCCTCAGTTATTGATATCCAGAGTAAATATGCTGGACGAGGGAAAGTGGGAAATGCAGCCCACATCACCCACCAACCAATTCACACACCCACTTACAGATACAACCAAGCACTCTACCAATTCAATCAATCAGCAACTTACTCAGGTATACACTGAAAAACATTGAGAACTATAGTGATGATTAGAACAAGGTTGGCCTGGTCGATCTCATTGACTGTGTGATCCTTGACAGATATAAACAGGAGCCTCAGAGAGTCTCCTGACCTTCGGGACTGGCTCAGAGCTAGCTGGAGGTCCTGGGCCTCCTTCACCGCCCCTCCCTCACCACCAGACGTCCAGAGGAAGAACGCCTCATCTTCCGCCTCGGAACACTTCAACCCCAGGGCATCAATGTGGACTTCAACAGCTTCCTCATTTCCCCTTCCCCCACCTCATCCTAGTTTCAAACTTCCAGCTC
>NC_057731.1:8037560-8051368 GCF_004010195.1 Chiloscyllium plagiosum | reverse complement strand
TGAACTGCTGTGCTCTTCCAGCACCACTAATCCAGAATCTGGTTTCCAGCATCTGCAGTCATTGTTTTTACCTCAGAGCTAGCTGGTCAGAGTCTATGTATTGTAAACGTAAATAAAGGGTAACTCGGTGACTCTGCACGGTTATTTCAAGAACTCGCCTGAATTCAGCAGCTGATTTTGTAAAAGTGCAGTGTGTTCTAGGCCCTGGCCCTCTCTGCCAGCATTCCCTGTAGATAACGGTGTTGAAGAATCAACATTGCAGCCAGGATTGGAGTTTCCAGCTGGCCAGTAATAGCACAGAGATCTCCAAACAGCAGCAATCACTGCCCTGGGGGGATCTGGGCCTTAAGTAATATTAACTCGCCATTTAAACAATCATTTAGTCAGTTCTGACAAACAATTATCAACCTGAAATCTCGACTTTGATTCCTAAATATTTCTAGCATTTTCTATGAGAATTTACTTAATGTAGCAGACTCAAATTTGCAACTAAATGCTTAATTACCTGATTAATCATTTTCATGCCAGTGGTTCTTATGCTAATGTATGACCAAATAAACTGCATCAAATATTCAGATTAGAAGGCAGCATTTACAACAGCAGCATCCTGTTAGTAATTTGCATAGATAGAAGCATATTGTTGGGTGATTCACAAAGATAATCAGACAGATACCCACATGGTTTTAAATTTTCAATTATTCATGAAGATGACACAAATTAACAGATGACCATTTTAGATTAGATTCCCTACAGTGTGGAAACAGGCCCTTCGGCCCAACAAGTCCACACCGACCCTCCGAAGAGCAGCCCACCCAGACCCATTCCCCTACATTTACCCCTGCACCTAACACTTCAGGCAATTTAGCATGGCCAACTCACCTAACCTGCAAACCTTTGGACTGTGGGAGGAAACCAGAGCACCCGGAGGAAACCCACGCAGACACGGGGCGAACGTGCAGTCCACACAGACAGTTGCCCAAGACGGGAATTGAACCCAGGTCCCTGGCAGCAGTGCTAACCACTGAGCCACATACCGCCCACATGGTTTAAAGTAGACAGTATCTATCAATGGCACAAAAGCACAGAAACACTATGCTTTTCCATCCTGGACACCAATTCCAGTTCAGCACAAATGAAATACATTTAAAAAAAAACCACTTCCAATTTTTTTCGAGAATCCTCAGAGGGCACAAATCAGCAGTGTGGAACTCTCTCTCATTTAATATCACTTGAATAGAATTTCACAGATTCAACCAAAAAGGCTAAGAAGTTAGGTGGCAGGGGAAAAGGAGAGCCACTGACACTTGGATTGAGGCCTGTTGATGCTGAAACATAATTAACAGTCAGACTACTTGAAAAGTAGCGATGTGCTACTGAGGCACACCAGTATTCATGTGCAAATCGACAAGTTCAGGGGACAAAAGGGCTTGCTAAGAGTAGCAAATCACCAAAACCTGCAAATCAATTTGGTTGCTCTCCCGTTTGCATCTTGCCCTTAATCTCCCAGTTATTTTTTAAGTTCCTACTGGATTTGCACATTAATTGACCATCAAACCAACACTAAAAGTTAATTTTGGTAATTAAGAGCATAAGCATGTTCTTAACAAGTAATAATTGTTAATGCAATTCATCATCTCCATTGGTCTAGAACAGAATCAATTTTAAGTATTTAAACTCATTCCTGCATACAGTCAATTGTTGATCAAGATTGTAAAAATGTCAAGGAACATTTTTTGTGCTTTATCTTTCTATTTGGTTCCACCTCCTCTTTCTGGACCTAATCTGATTCACCTCTGTTCACACATCCTGGACCAAACAAAGAATGTGTTGTTCAACAACCAAGTTTATTAATAGCACAGAACAGTTACAGAAGGAACAAATCAAGCCTACGATATGAATAGTAAAACAAGACAATGCAGTAGAACTAGTCTTCAGAGAGCTAATGCTTAGAACTGTGCAATGGGGGGGGGGCTTGGACATGGTTATGTTTCACATTCTTTCCATTCTGAGACATCCCACAAAGAGATGTAGCAATGTTTCTGTATGAAGGTTGAGAACATCAGACATGGATGCCCTACTTACACCTTTTAGCAGCTCACCAAAGGGCACATTGGCAACTCTGGGCATCTACCTCAATTCCGAAAGTCAAAAATCTATAATATATTATGCTGCAACCAATCCATTGAAACTCATCCTTCTCATTATAGTTCACACTTTCATTGAAGGCTTCTTTCTAAAAGTTAAATAGAAGAACGTAAGTAGCTATAAGCATAAAATGTTATTGTACACTTTGGGAAAGTAAGTGAGGTTTCAATAATCCTCAAACTAGAACTGCAGGATGTAACCTCTGTTGGAAGGCACCAAAAATGCCTTTAAGAGGATAAGTTTTTGCCATGCCTGAGATTTTCTGTCAGCCAACCTGTGACTATAAGACTCTAAGACGTAAGAGCAGATATAGGCCATTCAGAGAAGAGGCAGCAGAAGATAATTTCTCATGCAGAGGTTCATCCAAAAGAAAAGAAAGTTTATCTGGGAGGGGGAGTAGGTGGATTAGACAGCCATGGCTGACAAAGGAAGTCAGGAAATGTACCATAGAAAAAGAGAGAGTCTATAAAGTGGCCAAGAGCACTGGGAAATCAGAAGATTGGGAAGACTACAAAAACAGAGGATAACAAAGAGAGAAATAAGGAAGGAGAATATCAACTATGAAAGTAAGCTAGCCAATAATATTAGAAATGATAGTAAAAGTTTCTTTCAATACATAAGAAACAAATAAGAGGCAAAAGTAGAAATTGGGTTGCTCCAAATTGATGCAGGAAGGCTACTGATGGGTGATAAGGAAATAGCTGAAGAACTTAATAAATACTTTGTGTCAGTCTTCACTGTGGAAGACATGAGTAATATCCCAACAATTAGGGAGAGTCAAGGGGCAGTATTGAGTTTGCTGGAAAAGCAAATTGATAAATCTCCTGGCCCGGATGGGCTGCATCCTGAAGTTCTGAGGGAGGTGGCTGAAGAAATAGTGGATTATAATCTTTAAAAAATCACTGGCGTCAGGGACAATCCCAGATGATTGGAAAATCGCTGTTGTAACCCCCTTGTTCAAGAAAGGATCAAGACAAAAGATGGAAAATTACAGGCCAATTGTCGTAACCTCAGTTGTAGGTAAAATTCTAGAATCCATTGTTAAGGATGAGATTTCTAAATTCTTGAAAGTGCAGGATCTGATTAGAACAAGTCAGCATGGATTTAGTAAGGGGAGGATGTGTCCAACAAGCCTGTTAAAATTCTTTGAAGAGGTAACAAGTAGATTAGACCAGAGAAACCTTGTGGATGTTACTTACCTAGACTTCCAAAAGGCCTTTGATAAGGTGCTTCACAGGAGGCTGCTGAGTAAGGTAAGGGTCCATGGTGTTTGAGGTGAGCTACTGGCATGGATTGAGGATTGGCTGTCTGACAGAAGATAGAGAGTTGGGACAAACGGTTCTTTTATAGAATGGCAGCCAGTGACATGTGGTATCCCGCAGGGTTCAGTGTTGGGGCCGGAGCTGTTCACGTTATATATTAATGATCTGGATGAAGGGACTGGGGGCATTCTGGCGAAGTTCGCCGATGATACGAAGTTAGGCGGACAGGCAGGTAGTTCTGAGGAGGTGGGGAGGCTGCAGAAAGGTTTAGATAGTTTAGGAGAGTGGTCCAAGAAATGGCTGATGGAATTCAATGTGAGCAAATGTGAGTTCTTTTATTTTGGAAAAAAAGAACACAGGCATGGACTATTTTATAAACAGTGAGAAGATTCATAAAACCGATGTGCAAAGGGATGTGAGAGTGCTAGTTCAGGATTCTCTAAAGGTTGACTTGCAGGTTGAGTCCGTGGTTAAGAAAGTGAATGTAATGTTGTCATTTATCTCAAGAGGGTTGGAATGTAAAAGCAGTGATGTGCTACCGAGACTTTATAAAGCTCTGGTTAGGCCCCATTTAGAATACTGTGTCCAGTTTTGGGCCCCACACCTCAGGAAGGGCATACTGGTACTGGAGCGTGTCCAGCGGAGATTCACACGGATGATCCCTGGAATGGTCGGCCTAACATACGATAAATGGTTGAGTATCCTAGGATTGTATTAATTCGAGTTTAGAAGGTTGAGGGGAGATCTAATAGAAACTTACAAGATAATGCATGGCTTAGAAATGCATGGGGTGGATGCTGGGAAGTTGTTTCCATTAGGTGGGGAGACTCGGACCTGTGGGCACAGTCTTATAATTAGAGGGGGTCAATTTAGAACGGAAATGAGGAGGCATGTCTTCAGCCAGAGAGGAGTGGGCCTGTGGAATTCATTCCCACGGAGTGCAGTGGAGGCCGGGGCGTTAAATGTCTTCAAGGCAAAGATTGACAAATTCTTAATCTTGCAAGGAATTAAGGGATATGGAGAGAGTGCAGGTAAGTGGAGTTTAAACGCCATGATTGAATGGCGGAGTGGACTCGATAGGCCAAATGGCCTTGCTTCAACTCCTATGTCTTATGATCTTATAATTTGACTTTCCCAAAACTTGAGGTTGTCCAGATCTCTGCCTTATTTCACCGCAAGTCCCATTCTTTACCACTCGTGTTTTCAGACTTACACTGGGTCCTATTCAAGCAACATTATGCCCTTTAAAATTCATATCTTTTGTTTACAAATCACTTCATGCCCTCATCCATCTGTCATTCCTTCCAGTCCATAAAGCATCAGGTATATGCAATCCTTTAATCCAGTCTTTTGTGCATTCCGACCATAATTGCTCCTATATCTGTGATCATGCCTTTGTGTTGCTGAAGACATTTGGTCTGCAAATCCCTCCCTAAACTTTTTCATATTTCTACCTAAATCCTTAAATCCTTCCTCTTGAACAAAGATCTTGGTCATTTGACCTAACATCCCCTTTTGCAGTTGTAGTTTGCTTTATAATTCTCTTGTGAAGTGCTTTGAAACATCTTTTTTATTAGATTAGACTACTTACAGTGTGGAAACAGGCCCTTCGGCCCAACAAGTCCACACTGACCCTCTGAAGAGCAACTCACCCAGACCCATTCCCCTACATTTACCCCTTCACCTAACACTACAGGCAATTTAGCATGGCCAACCTGCACATCTTTGAGAGGAAACCGGAGCACCCGGAGGAAACCCATGTAGACACGGGGAGAATGTGCACACTCCACACAGACAGTTGCCTGAGGCAGGAATTGAACCCAGGTCTTTGGCGCTGTGAGGCAGCAGTGCTAACCACTGTGCCACCCTAAACTCTTATTGAGTTACAGGTTCTTGCAGTGATTGGAACCAGGTAGACCTTTTTGACTAAGAGGTTCTTGACTGGGGTTGTTAACCTGGGCCAATCAGAAATGCCCTAGCTGACCAATATAACCAGGAAGCACACACAACATGGGTGCTGGGGAAAAAACAAACACTACCGCAGTTAGGCGGTAGTGTGGGGGTTAAAAAAAAAATAACCAGGAAGCCTTTTGATGAGAAGAGCCCTGCTTGTCACTGGTCACCCTGGTGTTTGCTTTCTTCCTGGTGGTGGAATACAAATAAAGATTTAAACACCTCTTATTCTTCACTGTGTCCTACACCTGCACACAAATGACATGGGTGCTGGGGAAAATATAAGCACTACCGTTGTTAGAAAAAGATATATAACCAGGAGAGCCTTTTGATGAGAAGGCTTGTCACTGGTCACACGGGTATCTCCTTTCTTCCAGATGGTGAAAATGAATAAAGATTTATACACTGTATCGCACACCTACAAAAAAACACAGGAGATTTAGAGTCTCCTCAGTTTAGGGGACTGACTTTGTGCTGGCTGATGCCACAGTCAGTGTGTTCCTGCTACGTCAGTGTTGGTTCCTGTGTTTTGGAGGAGGAGAGTTTTCTTTTGTTTTTCCCTTGGTTAGGGAAGACATTTTGTTCTTTTGGGTTTTTTTTCATTGTGTTTGTTTTTTTTTCCTTTATTCTTGAGCTGTGCTCAGCTGCACAAACAGCTACCCCCAACACTGCTGCTGCTGCAGCCTGGGCCTGCTCCTACTGCTGAAGCCTAAGGCTTGCCTACACCTCAACACTGCTGCTAAAAAAGAACAAAAAATACAACCAGGAGATTTGGAATCTCCTCAGTTTAAGGGACTGACTCTGTGCTGGCTGGGCCACAGTCAATGTGTTCCTGCTGATGTTGGTTTCTGCTCTATTTTTGGGTGAAATCTGATTAAAAAAAGAAATATAACCAGGAGAGCCCTTTGATGAGAAGGGCACTGCTGGTCACTGGCCACTTTGGTGTTTCCTTTCTTCCTGGTGGAAATAATTAAAGATTTGTACACCTTTTGTCTTTCACTGTGTCTCACACTTCCACACACACAACATGGGTGCTGGGGGAAAATGAGCATTACCGTTGCTAGGCAGTAGTGTGGGGGGAAAAGAAAAAAAGAAAAAAAAGAAGAAAAGAAAAAATATATAACCAGAAGATTAGAGCCTCCTCAGTTGAGGACTGACTCCGAGCTGACTGACCACAGTATTAAAAAAAGCAAAGAAAAGAAAAAATATAACGAAGAGATTAGAATCTCCTCAGTCATGGAGACTGACTCTGAGCTGGCTGGCCACAGTGCACAAGTAAATAAGGGGTAACATGATAGGATACTGGCCTCTGTGCAGTTATTTTATTTTGATATGAATGGAAAGCAATGGTTATTATTGTTGGTCAACCGTGTCAAAGTTTACAGACAGATCAAGAAGGATTAAGTTACTTCATTATAGTAATATAGAATGGCACTTATAATTTCGATAAGAATTTTTCCAATATGTGGCAAGAATGTAAAGCTGAGCAGAGAGTTTCAAACAGGGTGGCAAGGTGGCTCAGTGGTTAGCACTGCTGCCTCACAGCACCAGGGACCTGGCTTTGATCCCACCCTCAGGCAACTGTTTGTGTGGAGTTTGCACATTCTCCTTGTGTCAGCGTGGGTTTCCTCTGGGTGGTCCGGTTTCCTCATGCAATCCAAAAATGAGCAGGATAGGTGGATTAGCCATGGGAAATGCAGGGCTACAGGGATGGAGTGGGTCTGGGCGGGATGGTCTTCAGACGGTCAGTGAGGACTCAATGGGCTGAATGGCCTGCTTCTACACTGTAGGCATTCTCTGAATCTATGAAACATTGATTTTGGGAAAGGTGGACACAGACCTAGGGGGTGATAACACATTCTAGGATTTTGGAGAGAAACGGGGTACTTGTCCAGAAGGACTGTGGAATCAAAGATGGTTTTTGAGGAGAGAGTTGATGACAGCAGGTTTAAAGGTGAATGAAAACATCTCAACAGAGAGAACAGTTTGTACTGATGACCTAGCATGGGAACCAGCAGGGGAAGTTATGTGGTAAACAATCTTTTGGGTATAGGGTTGAGGAAATAGGAAGTGGGTGTTATGGACAAGATGAGTGCGGAAATGAAGGGAATTGAACAGAAACTAAAGAATATTCAAGTTATGATAGGAAGAAATAAAATCTCCATCCCAAGCAGCTTGTTCTTGAAGGCATACATCAATTAGCACATGCTGACAACTTGGTCCATAGATCTACTATTCTGTTTGAAAAGAAAATCCATTTCACATTCAAGCCAATTCCTCCCATGAGTAATTTATATACAATTGAGAAACAAATACCATCCAAGAGATCATGCACTATATTTGTGATAAACGTACACCCACAATAACCTAAATATACTTTCTCCCCTAGACACACTGTAATGCTTCATATTTTTCTCATGGTTTTTCTACCTCTGTCATGAATGCTCTCCTCACTAGAAGTTTTCTTCAGCACAGCTTTTCCCTCATCTGCAGTAAACAAGATTCTTGATCATGTTTCTCCAATCTTGAATGTGTCTGACAGGACAATGTAAGGAGACCTCTCCTCCTGCTCTTAGCTTAACATTTGCTACCTTCCACTGATCTCAGCCTTTTCTTCATAATATTAATGCAAAGCTCAATACATATTCCCCTGGCATTTTGTGGCATTGAGGAACTGTTACCTCCAGGATACCCTTGACCTTTCTCTTGTACAACCAAACCAAATGTCACACCTGCACAGTTAGTTCTTGCACTATATTGTTCAGTGACATGTGAGCCAGTTGCTTACATGTAACCAATTGAAGTGAAAATACCAAACTGAAAGGTTTGAAAAGACCAGTTGGTCCACTCAGAATGTCCCAAACCATATTGACCAAAGTTAAATGATTAAAAATATTTTTCCTCCTTTCCTTTTATACGTTTCTAGTCTCACCATTCCATCTGTTGCTTATTTCTGTAAAGAAGCTTATTTATCTTTCAATGTTTTAGATTGAATGAAGTCTAAAGCAAAGCTTTGACACATTTTTTAATATCCGGATAAACTTCCCATTTTCTACATCTCTGCAAATGTGATTTTGGATTACAGATAATAAGCAAGTCACAGCAAGTGGTATGTTATAGATGATATGATTTATGTAGGCTCTTCATTAATGAAGAAGCTACGAATAGCCCACGTTATATTAAAGGTCTATGACATTTCAATATCAGAAAGTATATGTCTTTCTGCACTTGATTGTCTGTATAGATAGATTATTAAAACACTGTAGAACCTATATTTGAGTGATAAGAAGCTGTCACCAAGGTCACTGTGCTGATTGTAAATACTGCAAAGATTATCTTTCATTAGACTGTTCCATTTTGTGATGTACACAGGATTTGAAAGCAGAGCTCATTTGATGACCAATTCATCATTAGAAAGGGTGAACTAATATTTGAAAGCTCATTAGTTCCTGAAACAAAGCATTTCTGCTTTAATAAGTAGAAGCTGTTTCTTTTTCCCTGCAAACAGTTATATTTAAAGAAATTTGCAGAGGAAGGACTGATGTGCTGTAGAAAAGCAATCGTATTTGTATTATGTTGGCAGACAAGACTCAGTTATGTGATCACAAGTTGCTGCCATCGTGTTTAAATGTTGGCACTTTGAGTGTTAAGGTTTCTTTTCACTATGTCTGCTGCACAATTAGACGATGAAGAGATGATGGTACTATAATGCATTCAAATCAATAATATGTAGATAGAAACTGGCAACGTTGGTACCAGGATTGCATTGTCAAAGATTGTCCTTGAGTCAGAAATCCTAAAGATTTATCTCATCAATGATGTTACAATCAACCAGCAGCGAATCCATTGTGTGTGTCTTCTTTTTCATTTCTTCGAACGTTTTTGATTTTTTATCTATAAAACTACAGCTGAAGAGAAAAGACTTTTTTTACTGGTGGGAAAAGGTTAAATATTACAGCATTTATGATGAAAAACATCCAAACACAACAACACTTTGTGAAGCTGAGACCAACTAAATAGATCATAGAGTCGCTACAGAGTGGAAGCAAGCTATTCAGCTTCAAGTCCACACAGAAGAGCGTCCCACCCAGATCCACTACCCTATCCCTGTAATCCTGCATTTCCGATCACTAACACACCTAGCCCTGGACATCCCTGGGCACTATGGGCAAGTTATCTTGGCCAATCCACCTAACCTGCACGTCATTGGACTGTAGGAGGAAACCAGAGCACCCGTTGCAGACATGGGGAGAACATGCAAACTCCACACAGACAGTCACCTAGGGGTGAAATCTAACCTGAGTCCTTGGTGCTGTGAACCATCATGCCACCCAATGTAATGAAATTAAGTGTGGCAAACTGCATAAATTCTGAACTTGGATGTTCCTGCACACAAATTAGAAGAGATTGATCAATCATAATTCAACTGAATGACAGAGAAGGCTCAGAGTGGCAAATAGCCAGTTCTGCTCCTATTTCCTTTGTTAATATGTAGGTACAGTTACCAATTAGGAAAGCAAATAGTGTATTAGCCCTTATTATAAAGAGGTGGCACAAAGAATAAGAGGTAATCTAATTTCAATGTATATAGTTCTTAGAGAGCTGATAGGCTGTTTCTACTAGTTGAAGAGTACACAGCTGGGGGTCATCATCTCATGATCAGGGAAAACCATTAAGGATGGGAGAAATCTCTTCTCGCAGAGAGGTGTGAAGTTTGGAATTCTCTAACCAGAAAGCTATGAATGCGTAATCACTGAGTTGATTTAAGACTGGGAACTAAGAAAAATGCTTGTTTGATTGCTCAGACCTTGGAGTACAGGAGTTGGGACGTTATGATGAGGATGTTGGTGAGGTCCTGTCTGTAGTATTGTGTGTGGTTCTGGTCTCCCTGTTTTAGGACGGATGTTTTTAAGCTGGAGAGTGTTCAGATGAGATTTACCAGAATGTGACTGGGAATGCAGGGTTTGATTTATAAGGAGAGGCTGCATAGACTGGGACTTTTCCCACTGGAGCATAGGAGGTTGAGAGATGATCTTATGGAGGTTTACAAAATCATGAGGGGTATAGACAAGGTGAATGGCAAGTGCCTTTTCCCTAGGATGGTGGATTTCAAAACCGGGGGCATATTTTTAAGGTGAGGGGAGAAAGATTTTAAAAAGACATGAGGGGCATTTTTTTTATACAGACAGTGGTTCGCATGTGGAATGAACCAGAAGAAGTGGTGGATGTGGGTACAGTTACAAGGTTTAAAAGACATTTAGATAAATACACAAATAAAAATGTTTGGAGGGACATGGGCCAAGTGCAAGCAAGTGGGACTAGTTTAGTTTGGGATTATGGTCAGCATGGACTGGTTGGGCCGAAGGGTCTGTTTCCATGCTGGATGACTCTATAACACCATAAATGAGGATAGGACAAGAAAGTTAAGTGAAGAGATTGTTTTTTTTTATGAGTGGCAGTGCAGGTTAAAGAGGCCATATGTTTGCCTTCTGCACGTATTTCTTATGTTCTTAGCAGCAATAATGATGCCACAAAGAGCAGAGCAGTAAGCTTCTATTGACAGACCTCAAGAAGAAATAAATAGAAGAACCTAGATCTTAAAGTTCCATCAGATTAGATGCAAGTTAAAATTGGGATATGTAAAATGTCTTGTCAATTCATCATCAAACGTTTTACACATAAGATCTATACAAGGCACTCAATGTTTGAAGTCAACATAAGGTCAAAAACATGTTTAGATATTGCCGTTATTATTAAAATCTGATGTTATAAAGCAAATGGAGCAGACTGTATGGGGTGCTAAAATGAAATTTGACAATAAAACCTGGGTGTTTTAGTGGAGGAACGGTTGTAATCTTCACTTTTCTGTCGTACAGCTGATTTTCCTGACTGCATCCAAGGATACGAATGGGTTAAAATGATCTTCAGTGGCTTCACTGGCAATATCTCTCACTACAAGTGCAATCGTTGCTCATAGAAACTAGCACCTACAAGTGTTTATTGGATAAGGAAGTGGCCAGAACACAATACATTTGCAAACACCATGCACCTTGAATCTGTAGTGTTTCCTTATTAGATCTAGTTTTGTGGTAGCCGTGGACAGCCAGTAGTTAATAGTATTAAATTGCTATATGATGTATCCCTCTCCCACTGTCTCTATTATCTGCAGTTATTTCAAGTGAAATCAAGTAGGAAATCAAAACTGCAAAACATTTTAAGCAATTCTACAGTGCCATAAGTAATTCATGTGAAAGTAAATGAATTCAAAATCATTTTCTGTGAAGTGACTTGTAGTGACTTTGCATGATTTACATTATGCAAAATTTGTAACAACACAGGAATGAAACAGATGGCAATCTTAAATATGTCATGATGGTGCACAATCTCACAACACAGAGGAAAAGCTATCGGAAAGTGAACTCCAGCCATTAAATAAAGTTTGTGCCAGTTTAAACTCCTTTTGAGGCCTGATACAGATTAAAGTAGATCAAGAGCAAACTCCCCACACACCAAGCCACTGTAAGACTGCACACATTTATAATTACACTGCATCGAGCCTAAGACCCAGTTTGAACACAGGCAGGTGACTTGTGAGCTACATGCTAGATGCCCATTGTAATAAAAATCCAAGATGGAGGACGGGGAAAAATGTGGCTGTAAGAGCTGATCCTTTTTTGAGGTAGTTTAGGTGTTGGAGGCAATTTCCTCGAATTCCAGGAGCAGAAATTACTGTTTTATATGCTGTGGCGTTGTTTTGGAACTGAGGAAAAAATGATCAAGGCAATGGCTTGTAGAAAGGAGAAAGACTGGCTTTAATGTCATGAGGGGTACGTCAGGTTCCAAGTGAGAGATTGTGTTAGGGGACACTCTAATCAGAAGCACAGCCAGACATTTCTGTGGCCAGCAGCAAAAAACCAGAATGGTGTGTTGCCTCCCTGGTGCCAGGATCAAGGATATCTCGGAGAGGGTGCAGAATGTTCTGAGGGGGGAGAGGGACCAACAGGAGGTCATTGTACACATTAGAATCATGACATAGGAAGGGAAAAGAATGAGATTCTGAAGAGAGTTAGGCAGGAATTTAAAAAGGAGGTCCTCAAGGGTAGTAACATCTGGATTACTCCCGGTGATATGAGCTAGTGAGGGTAGGAATAGGAGGAGAGAGCAGATGAATGAACAGATAAGGAGCTGGAGCAGGTGAGAAGGATTCATACTTTTGGATCATTGGAATCTCTTCTGGGGTAAAAGTGATCTGGAAAAGAAACACAGTTTGCAGCTGAATTGGAAGGGGACTAATATACAGGGAGATTTGCTAGAACTGCTCAGGAGGATTTAAACTAGTAAGTTGGGGAGATGGGAGCCAGGAAGATGGTGAGGAAAAAGATCAATTTGAGACTGGTACAGTGGGGAAGAGATCAATCTGAGACTGGTACAGACAAAAGGCAGTGACCACATGGTCAGTGAGGGAGAGTGAGAAAGAAACCAACATTGCTAACTGACACAGCAGTGAATCTGCTTTTCCTGTTTGAGTTCATGAATCGCTGGATATCGGAGTGTGCCGAGGAAAAATTAATAAACAGTGAAATTCACAGCTGACCTTGGAGGAACCTGTGTGGGAGAGCTCATAGCACAGGAATGGATAAGGGCATAGTTTTTAAGTGTAACCTTGCTGTAAGTCTACAGTAGTGAGTAGAGTGGGTTCTTTCTTGATTATATGTTTTATTGAGATCTATATCTTGATTAAATTTTAAAAATATAAGCCATAAGTACTAAGTTAGTCTGGAGCACTGTTTTTAGAGCAAAATGATGGTGCTATTTTCTAGGTCTGTAGATTGTGAAGGAGCAAATTGGCCTTTAGTAGGGTGATATGCTCTTCCTGTCAGATATGGGAGTTAGGGAGATTTTCCACGTTACTGATAATTATATCTGCAGGAAGTATATTGGGTTGCGAATCCTATCAGATTGCATGGATTGGTTGGAGCGGCGATTAGAGGCAATAAGGAGTTTACAGGAGCTGGGGGTGTGATGGATAGCAGTTAGAGTCATAGAGATGTACAGCATGGAAACAGACCCTTCGGTCCAACCCATCCATGCCGACCAGATATCCCAACCCAATCTAGTCCCACCTGCCAGCACCCAGCCCATATCCCTCCAAACCCTTCCTATTCATATACCCATTCAGATGCCTTTTAAATGTTGTAATTGTACCAGTCTCCACCACTTCATCTGGCAGCTCATTCCATACACGTACCACTCTCTGCATGAAAACGTTGCCCCTTGGGTCTCTTTTATATCTTTCCCCTCTCATCCTAAATCTATGCCATCTAGTTCTGGACTCCCCGACCCCAGGGAAAAGACTTTGTATATTTATCCTATCCATGCCCCTCATAATTTTGTAAACCTCTATAAGGTCACCCCTCAGCCTCCAACGCTCCAGGGAAAACAGCCCCA
>NC_057731.1:8035895-8037313 GCF_004010195.1 Chiloscyllium plagiosum | reverse complement strand
GCCCATTGGCCCATCTGGTCCAGATCCTGTTGTAATCTGAGGTAACCCTCTTCACTGTCCACTACACCTCCAATTTTGGTGTCATCTACAAACTTACTAACTGTACCTCTTATGCTCACCTCCAAATCATTTATGTAAATGACAAAAAGTAGATGACCCAGCACCGATCCTTGTGGCACTCCACAGGCCTCCAGTCTGAAAAACAATCCTCCACCACCACCCTCTGTCTTCCAACTTTCAGCCAGTTCTGTATCCAAAAGGCTAATTCTCCCTATATTCCATTAGATCTAACCTTGCTAATCAGTCTCCCATGGGGAACCTTGTCGAATGCCTTACTGAAGTCCATTTCGATCACATCTACTGCTCTGCCCTCATCAATCTTCTTTGTTACTTCATAAAAAACTCAATCAAGTTTGTGAGACATGATTTCCCATGCACAAAGCCATGTTGACTATCCCTAATCAGTCCTTGCCTTTCCAAATACATGTACATCCTGTCTCTCAGGATTCCCTCCAACAACTTGCCCACCACCGAGGTCAGGCTCACTGGTCTATAGTTCCCTGGCTTGTCCTTACCATCCTTCTTAAACAGTGGCACCACGTTTGCCAACCTCCAGTCTTCCGGCACCTCACCTGTGTCTATCGATGATACAAATATCTCAGCAACAGCCCCAGCAATCACTTCTCTAGCTTCCCACAGAGTTCTCGGGTACACTTGATCAGGTCCGGGGGATTTATCCACCTTTAACCGTTTAAAGACATCCAGCACTTCCTCCTCTGTAATCTGGACATGTTGCAAGATGTCACCATCTATTTCCCTACAGTCTATGTCTTCCATATCCTTTTCCACAGTAAATACTGATGCAAAATATTCATTTAGTATCTGTCCCATTTTCTGTGGCTCCACCCCTGATCTTTGAGGGGCTCTATTCTCTCCCTAGTTACCCTTTTGTCCTCAATATATTTGTAAAACCCCTTTGGATTCTCCTTAATTCTATTTGCTAAAGCTATCTCATGTCCCCATTTTGCCCTCCTGATTTCTCCCTTAAGTATACGCCTACTGCCTTTATACTCTTCTAAGGATTCACTCGATCTATCCTGTCTGTACCTGACATATGCTTCCTTCTTTTTCTTAACCAAACCCTCAATTTCTTTAGTCATCCAGCATTCCCTATAGTTACCAGCCTTCCCTTTCACCCTAACAGGAATATACTTTCTGGATTCTTGTTATCTCATTTCTGAAGGCTTCCCATTTTACAGCCGTCCCTTTACCTGCGAACATCTGCCTCCAATCAGTTTTCGAATGTTCCTGCCTAATACCATCAAAATTGACCTTTCTCCAATTTAGAACTTCAACTTTAAGATCTGGTCTATCCTTTTCCATCACTATTTTAAAACGAATAGAATTATGGTCACTGG
>NC_057731.1:7941688-8035454 GCF_004010195.1 Chiloscyllium plagiosum | reverse complement strand
CCCTTCCAATTTAGGTGCAATCCGTCCTTCTTGTACAGGTTTCTTCTACCCCAAAAGAGATTCCAATGATCCAAAAATGTGAATCCTTCTCCCATACACCAGCTCCTCAGCCATGCATTCATCTGTTCTATCCTCCTAATCCTACCCTCACTAGTTCATAGCACTGGGAGTAATCCAGATATTACTACCCTTGAGGACCTCCTTTTTAAATTTCTACCTAACTCTCTAATCTCCCTTCAGAGTCTCAACCTTTTCCCTTCCAATGTCATTGCTTCCAATGTGGGCAATGACCTCCTGCTGGCCCCTCTCCCCCGTGAGAACATTCTGCACCCATTCTGAGACATCCTTGATCCTGGCACCAGGGAAACAACACACCATCCAGCGTTTTCTCAGCTGGCCACAGAAACGTCTGTCTGTACCTCTGACTATAGAATCCCCTAACACAATTGATATCTTGGAAGTCAACGTAACCCTCTTTGCATTAGAGCCAGTCTCAATACCTGAAACTTGGCTGTTCGTGCTATGTTCCCCTGAGAATCCATCTCCCTCTACATTTTCCAAAACAGTATACCTGTTTGAAATGGGTATATCCACAAAAGACTCCTGCTTTAGCTGCCTACCTCTCTTACCCTACCTGGAGTTAACCCATCTATGTGACTGTATCTGAGACTTCCCCTCCCCCCCTTCCTGTAACTGCCATCCATCACATACTGTTGCTGTTGCAAATTCCTCATCGCTTCTATCTGTCTCTCCAACTGATCCACTCAATCTGATAAGATTCGCATCCAGCAGCATTATGACAGATATAATCCGCAGTAACCTTAAACTCCCACATCTGACAAGAAGTACATATCACTGCAAAGGCCATTTTTGCTCCTTCACAATCTACAGACCCAGAAAATAACACCGTCTTATTCCTCTATAAACACTGCCTCAGGTTAAATTAATAGCTATGGCTTATATTTTAAGTTTAATCAAGAGACTTGTCTCCAAAACATATGATCAAGAAAGAATTCACTGTACCCATTACTGCAGCCTCTCTCTTGGACAGCCTTAAAACAACAATTAACTTATATGATACTGTGCTGTGAACTTCGCCCAACAGTTCCTCCAAGAGTAGTTGTGAATTTCACTGTTTGTTAATTTTCCCATCTCTCTCTCTCTCTCACACTGTCCTCACCATGTGCTTCCTTTTTTTTTCCAAAGTTCAAAAACAATGCAACACCATATAAGACAGTAATTGCTGCTCCTGGAATTTAAGGAAATCACCTTCAACACCTAAAATACTTCAAAAAAAGGAGCAGCTCTTACAGCCAGAAATTTTTCCCGTCCTCCATCTTGGATTACCCAGAATCCAGCTTACAGGAAGGGAGAAAAGCAACAGATGCAGGTAGATGGGTCAACTTCAGGAAAGGTAGGAGGGGTAGGCAGGTACTGAGGAGTCTTCTGTAGCTATCCCCATCTCAAACAGGCATGCCATTTTGGAAAATGTAGGGGTGATGGACTCTCTGGGGAATGTAGCACGAACAGCCAAGTTTCTAGTATCGAGACTGGCTTTAATGTAATGAGGGGTACATCAGGTTCCAAGTGATAGATTGTGTTAGGGGACTCTCTAGTCAGAGGCACAGCCAGATATTTCTGTGGCCAGCAGCAAAAAATCAGAATGGTGTGTTGCCTCCCTGGTGCCAGGATCAAGTTTAGATTCCCTACAGTGTGGAAACAGGCCCTTCAGCCCAACAAGTCCACACCAACCCTCTGAAGAGTAACCCACCCAGACTCATTTCCCTCTGACTGATGCACCTAATACAAAGGGCAATTTAGGATGGCCAATTCACCTGGCCTGCACATCTTTGGACTGTGGAAGGAAACTCATGCAGACACAGGGAGAATGTGCAAACTCCACACACAGACAGTCACCCAAGGCTGGAATTGAACCTGGGACCCTGGTGCTGTGAGGCAGCAGTGCTAACTACTGAGCCACCATTAGGGTTTAAACTAGTTTGGCAAGGGGTGGGAACCAGAGCTACATATCTGAAAGGGGGGTGGTTGTAGATGGGGCAGTGACAAGGATAAGGTTTCTCATGTGATGAAACAAAGGAATCAGTTAAAGTCTGTCTGCTTTAATGCAAGGAGTGTCCGAAATAAGAGTGATGAACTTAGAGCTTGGATCAGTCTTGGGACTGTGATGTTGTGGCCATAACGGAGACGTGGGTTTCACAGGGGCAAGAATGATTGCTAGATATTCCAGATTTTAGAATGTTTAAGAAGAACAAGATGGTGGAAAAAGAGGAAGGGGTGTAGCATTGTTAATCAGAGAGTGCATCACACCTACAGAAATGAAGGTTGTTGAGGAATTTTTGTCGACTGAGTCAGTATGGATGAAAGTTAGGAACAGCAAGGGAGCAGCCATCTCACTGGGGGTTTTCTACAGACCCCCTAATAGCAGTAGGCAGATTGAAGAACTCATAGGCTGGCAGATTTTGGAAAAATACAGAAGTAGCAGGGTTGTTGTTATGGGTGACTTCAACTTCCTCGATATTCACTGGAACCTCCTTACTGCAGATGATTTGGGTGGAGCCATTTTTGTCAAGAAAGTTTCCTTACTCAGTGTGATGAGGGGAGAGGCCATTTTGGATTTGGTGCTCGGCAATGAGCCAGGACAGGTGTTAGATCTCGCGGTGAGAGAGCACTTTGGTGGCAGTGATCAAAACTGCCTCATATTTACCATAGTCTTGGAGAGGGAAAGGAACAGTTACCAAGAGCATTATTTAATTGGGGAAAAGTAAATTACGATGCCATCAGACAGGAGTTGTGAAGTACAGGTTGGGAGTAATTGTTCCACAGAAAGGGTACAGCAGACATGTGGAGACTGTTTAAGGAGCAATTGTTGTGAGTGATGCACAAATTAGTTTCTCTGAGACAGGTAAGAAGGGGTAAGATTAAGGAACCTTGGATGACGAGAACAGAGGAGCTTTTCGTCAAAAGGAAGAAGGCAGCTTAGTAAGGTGGAGGAAGCAAGGACCTTGCACAGCTTTAGAGGATTACAGGCTTACTAGAAAGGAGCTAAGAAATGGACTGATGAGAGCCAGGTGGGGGCATGAAAAAGACTTGGCAGGAAGGATTAGGGGGAACCCAAAGGCATTTTACTCATACGTGTGGAATAAGAGAATGATCAGGATGAAGGTAGGGAAGATCAGGGATAGCATAGGAAACTTGTGCATGGAGTCTGAGGAGATAAAGGAAGCCCTAAATGAGTGTTTTGCTTCAGTTTTCACTAAGGAAAGGAACCTTGTTGTGAAAGAAAACTTTGGGGAGATTCACCTGACCTGCACAAGTTGAAGTCACCCATAACAACAACCCTGCTACTTCTGTATTTTTCCAAAATCTGCCAGCCTATGAGTTCTTCAATCTGCCTACTGCTATTAGGGGGTCTGTAGAAAACCCCAGTGAGATGGCTGCTCCCTTGCTGTTCCTAACTTTCATCCATACTGACTTTTGTATCTATCTATCTTTCACAAATGCCTCATGACCATCTTTAAGTCATGTAAAAAAATTAAGATTTTGATTGATTCATAAGATCATGCAAATTAGCCCAAACTGATGTTAGATTAACTGGTCTACAGTTACTCAGTTTATCCATCTGATATTTCTTGAACTATTCTCAAGTGCCATGTCAGGAACTTACATACTTAAAGATGATTGACAGATTATGGACCGGTAGTCTGTTATCTTCTCTCTGTCTTTTTTCAATCAAATGGCATTCATTTTTGTATCTATCTATCTGCATATTATAAAAATATTATACATCACTTGCTATTCATCTAATTTGATGTCTATAAGGTTTTAATGTTTTATTTAAATTCAGCCTTGGCATATATTTCTAATAAAACTAAGGTTTCTGAATTCTTAGCTAATATTAAAATCCAAAGGATAGCTCAGTCACAAGGACAAATATAAATAACCACTGCAGTGATGTCAGTTTGTAAATCTCCTGGAGCAGTTGATTGTCCTGCCCAGTAAATTTTATCTGAAGTCTATTCAGCTGCTGTATTTGTCCATTGCCTGCAGTATATTATGTCCTGCATGATACTGCCAGATGCTGGAATATGTATCATAATGTTTGCATTATTTGGCTGCACATGAATTAAGAGTCCCACTTTGATTTAATAGCACACTCAGAATCTTGTGAAGATCATGCATTCTGCTTCCACAAACAAAACAGAAATTGTCAGAAAAATTCAGCAGGTCTGGCAGGGTCTGTGGAGAGAAATCAGAGTTGATATTTTGGGTCCAGCAATCCTTCTTCAGAACTGATGGTAGCAAGGAAAAGGGAGAAGATAAAGTGGGGGGAGGGGGTAAGGAGTAAATGATAGGTGTGAATAAAGCCCAAAGAGAGAGAAATGTAGTTAGGCAGACAAAAAAGAGAGAATGAATAGCTGCTCGTGGGCCCAGTTATTGTCTCACAATGGGTTTAGTGATAGAAGACCATGTGATACCAAGGCCGAGTGTGTGGAGTTGGGATAAGGACGTGGGAGAAGGTGCCACAAACCCAACATTTGTTGAACTTGCTATTAAGTCCTGAAGGCTGCAGGGATCCCAAGCAGAAAATGAGATGTTGTTTTTCCTGCTTGCACTGAACTTCAGTGGAGCACTGCAGCAAGCCTGAGACAGAGATGTTGGCTAAGGAACAGGGTGGGATGTTAACATGGCAGGCAACTGGAAGCTCAGGGTCTTTTTCACAGACAGAACATAGGTGTTCTGTGAAGCAGTCACCCAGTCTATGCTTTGTTTCCCCAATGTGGAGGAGATAACATTGTAGGAAGCGAATATAGATTAGTGAAATGCAGGTAAAGTTCTTCTTCACCTGGAAGGTATGCTTAGGCCTTTGGATATTGAGGAGGAGGAAGTGAATGGGCAGGTAATATAGAAGGGTCACAGAGATGTAACACCTGGCCCATTTACATTGGCATATGTCAGTGGTAGTTCAGTTGGCAACTCCTACTCTCTCTCTCTCCCCAGAGTCAGAGGGTCATGAGTTCAAGTTTCAGTCCAGGGACTTCACAAAATTTAAGCTGAAACAACAGTATTGAGGGGATGCACTTTTAGAATGTGCCATCGTTCAAATGAGAAATTAACCTGACTGACCTCTCAGTTGATATAAAAATCTAATGGCGCTATTTAGAGGCAGGGAAATTCTTCCTTCTATGTTGCTTGATAGTTATCCCTCAAACAATAAGAATAAAATGGAATATCCAGCCATTATCATATTGTTGTCCCTGGAAGTTTGCTGTGTGCTAACTTGTGGCCTGAATTGTTATATCAAAACAATAACTGCGCTTCACAAATATGCCAATTTCTTGAGGTCTTGAGTTGTGAAAGGCATAATATACACATAAGTCTTTCTTTATTTTACGACAAGAAAGCAGAACAAAAAGACTTGCATTTTGTAGTCTTTATTCCCGCTCTTATGATGTTCCATCCGTTGAATTACATCTGTCATGTAGCCCCTGTTGTAATATACTTATATGTGGCAGTCAATTTGCACTCAAGAGCCATAAAATAGATCTTGAGTGACTGTTATGTCTGTTGTTGGTAATAAGTTGTTGAGTGAAGAACATTGGCCAGGATATTGTGCCATGGGATCTCTTGCATTCAGAGCTGAAAATGTGTTGCTGGAAAAGCGCAGCAGGTCAGGCAGCATCCAGGGAACAGGAGAATCGACGTTTCGGGCATAAGCCCTTCTTCAGGAATGGAGAAGAAGGGCTTCCTGAAGAAGGGTTTATGCCCGAAACGTCGATTCTCCTGTTCCCTGGATGCTGCCTGACCTGCTGCGCTTTTCCAGCAACACATTTTCAGCTCTGATCTCCAGCATCTGCAGACCTCACTTTCTCCTCAAAGATCTCTTGCATTCACCTGAACGTTGGAGACAAGATTCTCAGTTTGCCGTCTTGTTCACCAGAGAGCACCCCAGGGGTACATTTATTAACTGTAGCACAAATTGATAGACATTAGATTAGATTACATTACAGTGTGGAAACAGGCCCTTTGGCCCAACAAGTCCACACCGACCCACCGAAGCGAAACCCACCCATACCCCTACATTTACCCCTTACCTAACACTACGGGCAATTTAGTATGGCCAATTCACCTGGCCAGCACATCTTTTGGACTGTGAGAGGAAACCGGAGCACCCGGAGGAAACCCACGCAGACACGGGGAGAACGTGCAAACTCCACACAGTCAGTCGCCTGAGGCGGGAATTGAACCCGGGTCTCAGGCGCTGTGAGGCAGCAGTGCTAACCACTGTGCCACCGTGCTGTACTCTTCCAATATGTTAAATGCCTTTCCTTGAAATATCTATTCTAAAAGCATTAGACTATTGATTACCAGCTGATTGCTTTCGCCTTTCTGATTTGGATAATGCCTGTAATTGAAACAATCCAAAAGGAGAATTGGAAGATTCTATTACGGATATCATCAATAATGAGCAGCCCATCCACACTTATGTGCATTATGACAATTTGAAAACTTTGAAATGTCATGTCTTCTAACAGATTTATTTTTTGTTATGTTTGGAAAGTTTCCTCTTTTCATTCCCTTTTGTCCTTTTAATTTGCAAGATCCACAAATTTATTGAAACTAATCTTGAGAAGTTTTTCTTTAGGTATAGAATTGAAGACAAAAATGATCTATATCACACCCATTTTGTAGACATTACAAGGCTTTCGAAAGTCTTAAAGTAGTGGATAGAAAACACGCATATGTATCAAACCAGAAACCCATATTAAGTAAGGATGATCAAGGGCTATCCCTTTACCCACACTTGACACTTTGAGCACTTACATGTGCAAAAATGGTCAATATAGTCTGTTCATGTTTCTGCTGCAATGTTGGTGTTCCCTGAGACAGCCAATGCTAACATCATATTCCACTCAAGACAAACAGTTAAAAACATTAGGAGAATATAACTGGATGTTTAAAATTGACTTTTTGTGTTAGAAAGGCCTGTGGATAACTTTTAGAGCCATAGAAAATGGAAACAGACCCTTCAATCCAATTCGTCTGCACCGACCAAGTTTCCAGAACTAAACTAGTCCCACCTGCCTGCATTTGGTCCATATCCCTCTAAAGCTTTTCTATTCATGTACCTGTCCAAATGTGTTTTAAATGATGTAACTGTACCTGCATCGACCACTTCCTATGGCAGTTCACTCCATATACGAACCACTGTCTGTGTGAAAAAATTGCCCCTTAGGTCCCTTTTAAATCTTTCCCCTCTCACCTTAAAAATATGGCCCCTAATTTTAAACCTCCCCACCCTTTGGGTAAAAACCTTTGCTGTTCACCTTATCTATGCCTCTCATAACTTTATAAAGCTCTATGAGGTCACCCCTCAACCTCTTACATGCCGGTGAAAAATGTCCCAGTCTATCCAGCCTTTCCTTATAACTTAAATCCTCCAATCCCAGTTACAGCCTGTTAAATCTTTTCTGAGCCCTTTCTTGTTTAATAATATCCTTCCTATAACAGGGCATTGCTCAAAGATTGGTGTAAGAGGAATAGGTTTCAGTTCATGGAGCATGAGCATCAGCATTAGGGTAGAAGAAGGCTGTTCTGGTGGGACAGGCTTTACTTCAACTGTGCTGAATTGAATAACCAGGGCTGTAGAGAGGACTTTAAACTAAATAGAGATCTTCATAAGTAACTATTCTTTGAGGAATCCCTCCTGTGAAAAGATATCTATAAACACTATCATAACCATTTTGTAAATATGTGCCAAACACAGAGTGAGAAAACTGAAAAGCCTGTACAATGTAGGAACAAGTAGAAAATAACAAAAAAAAAATGATTACAAGCAAAGCTCAGTAACTATGTATGGAATATAAATGTATTAATAGATAGTCTCTTGAAACACAAAGATTATGAACAGTTTGAGAGTATAAAGATGGTGCAGATAAATTACAATATTGTGCTCTCCAGCTTTAAACCATGAAAGCTAGAGGAACAATTGTTTTCATCTGCCCCAATAAATCACAAACCTCTGTGCAGCAATGACAAGAAATAAATTAGTCCATTTGCAGTCATGTATCGAACCTAAGATCTGTATGATCCGCTTTTGGTTTATTTCCAAAGCAGGCAGGAGCTGATCTGCTGGAGTCATACATACATCTTCAACTGTCATGTACTATCCAGGCTATCTTGTATATTCAGTTGCAATTTCAATCTATTTCTCCCATAGCAAAATATTTTTAGATTTTGTGGGACAAGCTAATGGGGAATAGTTGATATCACAGTGGAAGGCCAGTTATGGTAGCCATTTCAGGAATGTAAGACCCTCATAATTCATCAGTGCTGCAGGCAAAAGGCAAGATTTGACTTATCTTTCTCAAGAACGTGTGCAGTTGCTGAATGTGATACATGGTTTCTCCAAGGAGATCAATGACAACAACTTGTATTCATATAGCAACTTCAGCGCAATAGAAAGCCTCAAGGTACTTCACAGGGGCATTACAAAGCACAGTTGGGCATCCAACCACTTAAGGAAACAACGTTGTATGGCCAGTGCAGCAAATACGTCACCGATTAGAGGCAAATGCTACTGCTCAGCACAATGAACCAGATTAATAGTTACTTTGAAATCACTGCAAATGCTGATCCATCTTCCTTCATCATTTTTCAAGAAGCGGTTCATTCCAGAAGGAGTTTTTGCTGATAGATGTTTGGATTGATCAAAAACCTTGCCAAAGGGATAGGTTTTAAGCTGTGACTTAAAGAAGAAAGATAAAATAGAAAGGCAGAGAGATGTAGGGAAGATGTTCCAGGGCTTTGGACTGAGGTAATGAAAGACACAGCAGCAACAGTGGAGTTTTTAAAACTGAGCATCCTCGTGAGGTACAGTTAGTGGAATGCAGATATCCCAGAGGGCTGTGGTGCTGGACGAGGCCAGAGATGGGTAAGGACAAGTCAAATGACACTTGAAGAAATGGATGAAGGTTTTAAAGTTTAGGTATTGTTCGACGAGGAGACACTAGATTTGTGAGTTTAGAAGTGATGAGTGGGTGGGACCTTGATAAAAACACAAATTGGAGCGATTTGGATAATAGGTTTACAGTATGCTGGCCAGGTGTGCATTGGAATAGTCAAGGATAGAGAGTTGAGGGTTTGCATGCACCAGAACTCAGGTAGGAGAACAGGAGAAAGTGAGGACTGCAGATGCTGGAGATCAGAGTCGAGAGTGTGATGCTGGAAAAGCGTAGCAGTTCAGGCAGCATCCGAGGAGCAGGAGAATCAATGTTTCGGTTGACATTACTGATGAAGAGCTTACGCCCAAAACGCCGATTCTCCTGCTCCTCGGATGCTGCCTGATCTGCTGCGCTTTTCCAGCACCACACTTTTTGACAGAATCTGTAATGTCAAAGAGGTGGAAATGGGTGGCCTTGTAATAACATGGATATGATGTTGGAATCTTAACCCACAAATGCTGAAAAGAACATTTCAACAATGCCCCAACCATTAATCCACAGTCTCAGCTAACACTCTCTATACTATTTGCCAAGACCTGTGGTAGACTCCATGGGTGAAACATCATTGATGTGAGAGCAACAACCAATTTGAAGGATGGGGAGCATCACAATGGTATTACAGCTAAGATCTTCCAAAGCTGCTGGGACTTTGCTTACACCCAGTCTCCGTGCACTCACCTTATGGATTTGGGGGTTGTTTTATTTAACAATCCTCCAACTTCATGAATGGCACAACTGTAACTACCTTCAAGAAGGGAGATAACATACCCTGTAGAAGCTTTTGAGGTATTTCCCTCTTGTCCACAGCTGAAAAGTCCTGACATACATTCTCCTGAATAATTTACTTCCTGTGGTTGAGGAAATCTTAGCAGAAAGACAGTATGGCCTAGATGTTCCAGAGGGACACAGCAAAATAGACTAAGGAAAATGTCAAGGACAACACCAGGAACTTGCATTGCATCCTCCAACCTGCTCAAAGCTTTTAACTCAGTAAAATATGAGGATTGTAGTCCAAAGTTTTGGATATCCAAGGAATTTATTACAGTCCTGTCATTGCTTCATGAGATACAAGGTTATGTGATAGTCCCCATGCTATTGACAATCACCCTGACAGTGGCTATTCACTTCACTGATAGTCAATAGCCCTCTGATGTCAGGATTAATTACTATCTAGATGGAAAATTCTTTAACTTCAGAAAGCTCCATTCCAAAACCAAACTGATGAGCTTAGATATAAATGAGCTACAGTTTGAAGATGACCACAGTGTCATTGTCCATAGAGTCATTGAGATATACGAGGAGAAAGTGAGGTCTGCAGATGCTGGAGATCAGAGCTGAAAATGTGTTGCTGGAAAAGCGCAGCAGGTCAGGCAGCATCCAGGGAACAGGAGAATCGACGTTTCGGGCATAAGCCCTTCTTCAGGAAGAAGGGCTTATGCCCGAAACGTCGATTCTCCTGTTCCCTGGATGCTGCCTGACCTGCTGCGCTTTTCCAGCAATACATTTTCAGCTCATTGAGATATACAGCTTGGAAACAGACCCTTCAGTCCAATTCGTCCATGCTGACCAGATAACCTATCCAGATAACCTATCCATGTTGACCAGATAACCTATTTGCCAGCACCTGGCCCATATCCCTCTAAACCCTTCCTATTCATATATCCATCCAGATGCCTTTTAAATGTTGCAATTGTACCAGCCTCCACCACTTCCTCTGGCAGCTCATTCCACACACATACCACCCTCTGTGTGAAAAAGTTGCCCCTTAGATCCCTTTTATATCTTTCCCCTCTCACCCTAAACCAATGCCCTCTAGTTCTGGACTTCCACACCCCAGGGAAAAGACCTTGTCTCTTTACCCTATTCATGTCTCTCATAATTTTATAAACCTCTATAAGGTCACCCCTCAGTCTCCAACGCTCCAGGGAAAACAGCCCCAGCCTATTCAACCTCCCCCTATAGCTCAAATCCTCCAAATGTGGCAACATTCTTGTAAATCTTTTCTGAATCCTTTCTGCAGTGGATTTGCAAAATGCTTTTGGTGTCTTCAATTCTTCAGAGAAGAAAGTTGCCAAAATAAAAACCATAAATCCACACCCAGTCAGCCAAAGTATTTCCTCAGCCATAGATATTTGACAAAACGACTCTGAAAGGTGGTGTGCTTTTCTCAGACTTTGGCAGCATCTCTCTCAAAGGGAGATCTGACACTAGATCAGTTGTGCCAGCTCAGCTTTCTATAAATAAAACAGTGCTTGTTTGACAACAAAAATATCTTTGGGGGTTATGATGACCTAGTGATATCATCACTGGACTACAAATCCAGAGACTCAGGTAATGTTCAGCGGACTCAGGTTCAAATCCTGCCACAGCAGATGGTGGAATTTGAATTCAATAAAGATCTGGAATTAAGAGCCTAACAATGGCCATGACTGGATTGTAGGAAAAAGATTGTAGGGAAGGAAACGGTCATCCATACCTGGTTTGACCTACATGTGACTCCAGACCCAGGGTGATGTGGTTGACTCTTAATTCAGGGATGGGCTATAAATGCTAGCCCAGCTGGTGATGCCCAAATCCTGAGAATGAATAAGAAAAAGTCCAAATATACAGACTAGTTGTCCTTACTGCTTTGCTGTACTGCATTGAGCCTTGGTCTGTGCTTCAGCAACACTAAGAGCTTGAGAAAAATTTCATCGGCAAAGACTTTGCTGCATCCTTTGTCTTCACTGAGAGGATTCCTAAATAGATGCTCATGTCCTCGAAGCCAGCTTCATAATCATTCAGACAAAACTTCAGCAAAACCAGCTTCAATAGACAGGATACAGTGTCTCAATTATGACAAATGGGTGATTTTTCCACAGGATCACTGCGAGCACTTTGTGATATTTGTCACCTCTATCAGTATGTGGTACTGAGTCAGGGTTGTTTGACGGAGATTGCTACCATTCACCTCCATTGTCTTTGCTCTGTCTTGAGTTTATGTAGCTGTTAGCGGTGGAGAATACATCACAGTAGAGTATCTATAGAACAGATACTGTTCTTAAAAAAGGTTATGCTCAGACATAATAACAGTGGCTTGAGGGAGATACACCGACTCTTTCTGAAAGCTAGATTAGAACTCTTACCTCAACTCACAGACTGTAAGAGAGTCAGTAAAATGGTATAGTCAATGCAACATAGGCATGAGTACCCCATCACAACCATTATCTTCTACACCATCTTCTCCCAAACCTTTCCACCACAGCTAACCATGCTGCATTGATGTATATGATACTATTACATTTAAAATGACCTCAATTCGCCACCATCCACTTCCCAAATTTTCTGGCATCCTAAGAACACATGGTCTGGAGATTTCGCAATTTTCCCAGAACATACTGTTTTAGGACTTTAGCCCCTGTTTCTGGTTCAGTGGATCGATTCTCCACTGGGCGGCCTTTTATTTCTTGGCTATCCTTTGCAGGGACATCCCCCTTTATAGATACTGTTGATCCATTAACTTAGCTAAATCTCTTGAATTTTCTTCCCAGAAGACAGCTGTTCAGGTTGAACTAAATATTTTCTTCCTTGTAACGTTCTGGAATTTTGTCACACGCCATTGATTTCTCATTGGAAATTTGTTATTTTTTCGCATTATCCTGGATGCTTAAACCAAGCCATTTTCTCTTATTGACTAAGCTCTGGATGGGATGCCGGTTAATCTGTCCCCCACGGAGTCATATGCATCTTTAACACTCTTGATCTGTTGTCTGAAGACGATCATCGAAAAACTCCTGAATGACCTCCAGTAGGTTGCGCTGTTCATTCTTGGTTTCAACACTTACTCCTTCCCACTGATTTGGCTGAACTTTAGCTTCTGATTTACCTTCAGTGATGATGGGAATGTTTTCCAGATTTGTCAATCTGCATGATGCAGGTTTCTCAATGGGTTGTAACACCTTCAATCTTTTGAGATCTCCTGCCACTCCACTATTGACTGAGCCCAGGCTATATACCCGGCACTGCCTGTGAATCTTGTGTATTCTTTCTAAAGGCTTTCCTGAAGGGATTCTGGAACAACTAGTCTTTTATTATACACTAGCAAAGCTTGAGAGTAGGCCCACAGAAAGCAACTGGCCCAGGCCCAGTCCCAGCCATGCACTCAGGTTCTGTGCATACCAGCTGTCAGGTGTATTTGCTGACATCTTTAATCTTTAATCTTTCCTTATTACAGTCTGAAGTCCCCACCTGTCCCCACCATCATCCTGGTGACAAAGAAAATCCTTGCAGCATACCTCAATGACTACCTTCCAGTGGCTTTGATCTCCATAGTTATGATGTGCTTCAAGAGGTTAGTCATATCAATTCTAGCCTCCCAGCCTGGTTTTATCCCTTGCAATTCGCCTACTGTTACAGTCAGACACCATCTCCCTGGCCCTGCACGTATCCCTGGAATATCTGGATTACAAGCATACCTACATCAGGCTCCTACTCATTGACTAAAGTTCTGCCTTCAGCACTGTAATTCCAACAAAACTAACTTCAAATCTCCAAGACCTAGATCTCAGCTCCGCCCTCTGCAACTGGATCCTCGACTTCCTGACCTACAGACCTCAGTCAGTGAGAATAGGCAACAGCACCTCCTCCACGACAATCCTCAACACTGGCACACTGCAAGGCTGCAAACTCAGCCCCTTGCTATACTTACTGTACATTCATGACTATCTGGCCAAATTTTATCCTAATTCAATTACAAGTTTGCTGATGACACCACCGTTGTAGGCCAGATCTCAAGCAAATAATGAGATGGAATGCAGGACAGAGACAGAGCGCTTGATGATTTGGTCTAACAATATAACCTCTCCCTCAATGTCAGCAAAATGAAACAGCTGGCCATATAAACTTCAGGAGCCAATCTGGAGGGCACGCCCCTGTCTACATCGATGGAGCTGAGGTGGAGATGGTCGAGAACCTCAGGTTCCTAGGAGTGATGATCGCCTACAATCTGTCCTAGTCCACCCACATTGATGCGACAGTCACGAAAGCACAACTACACTTCTATTTTCTCAGGACGTTAAGGAAACTTGGCATGTCCATAAAGACTCTTACCAATATTTATAGATTCTATATGGATGCATCACCACTTGGTACAGTAATAGCGCTGCCCAGGACCATAAGAAACTACAGAGAGTTGGGAGCACAACTCAGTCCATCACATAAGCCAACCTTCCATCTATTTACTGCATCTATGATTCTCACTACCTTGGGAGGACAGCTAACACAATCAAAGAACTCTCCCACCTCTTTTATAATCTCTTCCAAACTCTTCCATGGGGAAAAAGGTACAAAAGCTTAAAAACATGTATTAACAGATTCAAGAACAGCTTCTTACCCGAGGTTATTAGACTTTTGAATGGACCTCTCAAGATTTTCGATGCAATGTTGATCTCACCGTTTGTGCACCTTGTCTGCAGCTGTAATGTTATACTCTTCACTGTGTTCTATTATCCGAATGCACTTTGTACGGTATAATCCACCCGTACTGCACACAAAACAACTTTTCACTGTGCCTAGATACATGTCACAATAATAAATCAAATCAAACCTTAAAACAATGATACTCTTATGTGATACACACTCTTTTATGCATTTAGGTCTTTTGGATATCAAGATGGTGAGTGGCTGATTGGAAATTTGCAGGTGGTAATGTTCCCATGTATCTGCTGCCCTTGCGCTTCTCGATGGAAGTGGTTGAGGGTTTCTAAAGGGCTGTCTGGTGAATTCTTACCGGGTAGATTGGCCAATAACGTCTCTCAGTCCCCACATGAGGGGACCTATTCTTCTGGCTAGATCTACGATTTTCTCCCCATAGGGAAGAGGACCCTTACTGACTGCCCTACTTCATTCCAGTCTTGAGCCTCTCAGCTTGACTATGAGTCATTCTCATAATACAATAAGACAAATGAGTATGATGGAGGTGGATGAAAGCATGATGCAGGAGCAGGAGAGCTGGGGAGGTGTCCCCAGTGAATAAGTAAGAAGCACAGAGGGCAAGAACGGCCAGTAGTTTAGGAGGATAAAGTTGGTGGGAGCAGTTGGTGCATAAAATAGTGAGCGTTGTAACCCATAAGCCTTGGTGGCAGAGTTGGTCAGTGTGAGTCTTGTGGGTGTGAAGGAGAAGAAAGAAGATGGTGCCTCCCACCCTTCCAAAATGCAGATCATTGGCCTGCTTCCTGCACTACTGGGCATCGCATTTCATGCAGGCTACAGCACTGACCCAAGATGTAAATTGTGCCTGGGCTGACTTTGTCTAGTGGTATGGCAACCTGTGACAGCCAACTGATAAAAGTACTGATCTTTTCTACATGATGCTGTTCACCAACACCTCCAAGTCCTTGTCTGTGAGGCAGGGAGATAGTGTGCCTTTTCTTCTAGGACTTGTCTTTGGTGACAAGGCTTAAACACTACAGTATATGGGCTCATTCATGCCTTGCAGCATTTGAAGTAGTGTGCTGGACTTTAAACATAGTGCCAGAGGCATGTACCCTGAAAGACCACATCAGTGGTGAGCTTCTCTGCCTCTCCAACTCCACAATTCTCCATTTGTAAGAGCCAAGTTTCAAAATTAATGAGGAGAAGAGCAGAAAATTGCCTGAAAATAATTCACCCTGAGCCATGATTGACTGGGTGCCATGAATACACTTCCTGATTCCTGATGAAGGACTCCTGCCTGAAACGTCGATTTTCCTGCTCCTCGGATGCTCCCTGTCCTGCTGTACCTTTCCACCACCACACTCTCGACTCTGATTTCCAGCATCTGTAGTCCTCACTTTCGCCATGAATACACTTGCCAATTTAATTGCAAATAGGAAAGATCTGTCCTTTGGCTGTACCCACAGTCTGTGTGTGACATTAGTAGAATGGGTGGTGCCATTGTCACTTTCAAATCATTACTTTACACAACAAAAGCACCCCCATCCCATTTCAGGTCCTGCTTTCTCAACACTGGAGTAGGCAGAGCTGTATGGAAGGATAACGGAAATGCTTTCCAGACAATGTGGGGCTCTCCTTGAAGTATGGTGGTATTGACGATGATGTCTGGGAGGACATTGTGACCAATTGTTCAAAGCCACGACAGCTTGTCTATTGAGTTATATTGTGCTCTGAGTCACAAATTTAAATGAAGAAGCTGAGAGATGCCAGGCAATTAAACTAAAGTCAGCAAATCCTGCACTTTGGATCCTGATGGTTCATGGGACATCCTGCCATATATACCCAAAGATCTTTGGGTTGTGGATTGACCTATTCAGTCCCTCAAAGACCCATGGCTGAAACTTGCAGACCTGGATAGATGCTATCCTTGAACTGAGGGACAATCAACAGCAAAGGCTTTCATGTGAGGCCAGTGAGATGAGGCCATTTTCGATGGCACAAATTAACCCTATATGATCCCGGTTAGTGGCAAAAGGTCAGATTATGTCAAATGGGCACATGGGAGTCATGGCCCCATGTAAACAAGGGCAATAGTATGGGATGAAGTGAAGTTCAAATCTCCCAGCACTGTTTCAGTGGAGACTTAAACCTGTTTGAAATGCCATTCAACTTTCTTACATTAACATATCATAGTGGGGTTTCAGGACCAAAGAGATTTTGAAAGCAGTGCATCTCAAATTATTCTAGAACAGGGCAATTTCTTACAAAAGGTGTCTTACATGAATGATTTAATGCAGGGGAGACAATGAATGATGACACACTATTACACTCCTCTGGGATTCATTTGGTGAATTGTGTGAGAGTGGCAGGATGTTCAAAGCTCGTTTATACCAGAACAGCGAATACAAATTCACAACAGATATGAAGGTTATTCTCGTAAAATGTCCAATTACAGCAGATTCTTATTACCGCCCTATGATCTTGGTTAGAGCATGCTGGGCGCTTGGCTCATAAAATTCATTAATTCTCCAGGTCACTCTGCATGAACAAGTAAGGTTAGGGCAAGGATGACATGGCGGGCATAGACTGTTAAAGCACTGACATATTCCTTCCCATTCAGTTGAACGGAGATAAGGTGGGTTTTTTTAAACAACAACTCCCTCAGTGGGAAATGCATGGAATCAGGCAGAATGCCTATTTGGTGAATAGTGCAATTGAACTGGATGTAAATCCAATATTGCAACCAATTCTGACAAGGTAAATTGCATTAAAAAATTCCCCGCTGTGTTTCCTCAACTCATCACAAAGAAGTGAGGAAGGAGAATTTGTTTCCCCTTTACAACCTCCCTGGTTTGGCTGAAACAATGATTTGTATTATTTTTAGCATGAGGCCTATATCTCACTCCAATTAAAATGTAATTAGCTAATTTCTATTACAGCTGTAAGCAACTAATGACAAGATATACTTGAGTGAAAAAAGAGCAATTTTATTATCAGCTAACCCCAAGGAAAAAGCAATAAATGTTATGCATATACAGAAGTTTAAAGTTAAAATAAGATAGAGTCTGGTATTAAAGGAAGATGAAAGGCATGTAATGGTTTCAGCTGTCATTGAGTTGTAAGCCTGAGCTCACAATGGCTCAGTTGGTGTCTCTAATCATCGAGAATAGCAAATATTTCCGTTGTTCTTTGGGTCCTCAGTGTTTTTAACATGTCTTTTCGTAAGTTACCTTTTTTTCTTGAAACACAAAGAACACTTTCTCCAGCTGCAGTTCAGTTCTACGGTCAAAAATCCATCTCCCTTTTACCACAAGCATCTTAATAGAACATAGAACATAGAACATTACAGCGCAGTACAGGCCCTTCGGACCTCGATGTTGCACCGCCCTGTCATACTAATCTGAAGCCCATCCCACCTACACTATTCTATGTACATCCATATCCCTGTCAATGACGACTTAAATGCACTTGGCAAATCTACTAGCGATGCAGGCAAAGCATTCCATACCCTTACTACTCTTTGAGTAAATAAACTACCTCTGACATCTGTCTTATACCTATCTCCCCTCACTTTAAAGTTGTGTCCCCTCGTGTTTGCCGTCCCCATACTTGGAAAAAGGCTCTCCCTGTCCACCCTATCTAACCCTCTGATTATCTTCTTGTCATGCAAACATTGCATTGTGTACTCTCCATGTGGATATTATGTCTTTTTTATTCATTCATTCACAGGATAAGGGCATTGCTGGCTAGGCCAACGTTTATTGCCCAGAGGGTAGTTAAGAGTCAACCATGTTGCTGAGGATCTGGATAGCAGTTTCCTTCCCTAAATAACATGAGTGAACCAGATGGGTTTTTTTCCCCAACAATTGGCAAAAGATACATGGTCATCGTTAGGCTCTTTAATTCTAGATTTTTAGTTAAGCTTAAATTCCACCATCTGCCATGGCAGGATTTGAACCTTGGTCCCCAGGACTAGCAGCCCAGCAATAGTACCATTAGGCCATCACCTTCTTTGTCACTGTTTGCTAATTGTTGGTGAAGTTCCATCTCCAATATGTGAACATTCCCAAAGAAGTGCAAATCAGACTACCAGATGATGACCTTTCCATGGCCGACTGTGTAAATTAGCTTCAGTACCTCCTGAGGAAATGTTCATTAAAGTTCAGATGGCTTTGTTTATTCCATGTTGTTGTCATTAAGTTTAACCAGCCTGGGTGTTAGATACCCATAGGGAGGGCCTCAACCGGGACCTTGGGTTCATGTCACATTACAGGTGACCACCATTGCACTACACACACACACAGATATTCCTACACACACACACTCTCACATACACACAGACACAGGTACACACAGACGCGCACACAGACACCCACACATCCTCATAGACACACACACTCCAACACTCACCCCCTCACAGACTTAAGACACTCTGCACTCGGAGAACACAAGGAGCTAACACCTTCAACATATTGTCTAGCTGTCACTATTGTTAACAGCTAACCCGAGAATGCAACTTTAAAGAAGGTTTTGTGATTTACACATGAAAGAAGTGAAACTATCACTGTATTCTAACAGATGAAAGGCTTAACAGACAATCAATTTTTCAATGTATAATTTCAGTTACATCACACTGTAATTTTTGCTATAAATTCTGTGTTACGATCAAGCCCTCCACTATCACCTGATGAAGGAGCGTCGCTCCGAAAGCTAGTGTGCTTCCAATTAAACCTGTTGGACTATAACCTGGTGTTGTGTGATTTTTAACTGGGTGTTAGATGATTCCTTTGACCACTTTGAGTCAATGTTTTGTCCATTTTTAAAACTGATTCGGTCCATGGGACTCACAGCTATAAAAGTCTGACAATGGAATTTGAAACTTAATAGCGTTTATTTCATAACCATCGTGAAAGCATGAGGAGTGAATTCAACAGAGATATGTTGCAAGTAATGTTTGTTCCCAGTTTTTAGGAATACTTGCACAATAAGTACTCTCAGTGGGGGGGGATACGTATCTGATGTTTAAAACCGTCCAAGAATCCAAGTCAGTGGCTCCTTCGTTGACCGTATCTTTCAACAACATCAATAGATACTTGAGTTCAGCCTGCCTAATTGTCCTCTGAGCTACATAGAAATATAGAAACATAGAAAATAGGTGCACGAGTAGGCCATTCAACCCTTCAAACTTGCACTACCATTCAACACAATCATAGGTGATCATGCAATCCTCCATTCCTGCCCTCTCCCCATACCCCTTGATTCCTTTAGCTGCAAGGATCGTGTCCAGCTGTCTCTTGAATATATCTAACAAACTGGCCCCGACAGCTTTCTGTGGGAGAGAATTCTGCAGGATCACAGCTCCCTGAGTGAAGAAATTCTTCCTCATCTCAAACCTGAATGGCTTACCTCTTATTCTTAGTCTGTGACCCCCCAGTTCTGGACTTCCCCAACATCAGGAACATTCTTCCAACATCTAGCCTGTCCAGTCCCATCAGGATTTTATATACTGCTCCCCTCATTCTTCTACATTCCAATGAGTACAAGGCCAGTCGATCCAGACTTTCCTCGTACAGCCGATGTAAAACCATTGGAGGACAATAGGGGAAAGATAGAGAAATTTAGTTCTCTTGCATAAGAATAATAAAGGGTGATCTACATCCTTAGTTACAGGATTCTGATGGTAATGCTTTGAACTAACAAAAAAGGATAAAATCTGATTAGTATTTGATATCATTGCTAGAGCCATTTCAAAGAGTATCTTGCCTTGTCAGTGCTTCTTATCGACAAATGATGAATGAAATCAGGACACGTACATACTCAATGTGTCCCTGAAAATAAATCTCTAAAATTGACACTAAATATTGAGCGGTTCTGCAGCTGCACCTGTTGCATATATCTATCAACTTGTTTGAGAGAAAAGATTACCCTGTGAGTTCTAAAGACAGACAAACATTTTCAGTAGAATTAAAGAAAGTTAATTAGTGCCCGAATCATAATCCAAGAATGACACTAACTGAGAAATGAACTTTTCAAGTGGAGAAACATCTCTGAGAGAACATTCAAATCAATAGGATAAAGGATCAATTGGTCACGAAAATGGATAATGTCAGCTAATTATAAGGACTGTCCTGTGAATCCCAGAAGGAAATGAACTACTGGGCGTCGAATGAGGGCGCCAAGTTAGTGCAAGGCTAGCAAAACCAACCTGCTCTACTTAAAACATGTTTGCACATCTTAAAGGTGAGCTGCATTCTGAGGAGGCAAGTGAACTCCAATCTTGTTAAGTTGATGAACGAAAGGGGAAATGGGTAGAGTCCTTGTGGTAAAATCCTGTAACCATGGAGATCTTGTTGCAAAAGACAGAGGGAAGAACAGAAAGGTCTTCTTTTGTTCAAACAGAGGATACAAAGACAATGGGAACAAATAGCAGCTATGCCATTCATTTAGATTTAAACATCTGGTTGCAATGCCGCAAAAAAATTCAATGAGTTCACATGAGTGCTTATGATCGGCAAATGCATCTTTGAATGCCATATCCTTATAAATGTATGTCAAGGCTCGCAAACTGCTCCCTACTTCACACACGCTTAGTTTATCAACCTACAGCCTGAACTGAGCATAACTGAAATCCAACATTCACCGTACTCTGTCAGTACCCCTAATTGTCTCATCCTCACATCCCAGCTTGCAAGCTCTGCCTGCCTTTGGTCAGAAACATCTCCGCCTGGCAATAATTAACCAGAGAATGATAGACATGGTTGCATGCTTGTCCTCATGAAGGAGGAAATGCTGACAATGATTGGTGTGCAATGACTTGAGGTCACAAATAGCTTTAGGACTGGTACAATAGAAGATGGTAGCATGTTCCAACCTAATTCACCTACTCACATCCTGCATGCGCCTCACACCACAATCCCCGTGCATTCAGAAACTACAGCTGGTGTAAGTTTGCATCCTGTGTTATCCCATGCTATCCCACTTTCCATCAAACCAACTCTTAGTAAGTGTCTTTGTTCCTTCAAATGCTCAAGAACTGCCAGCTGGTTAACAGTTGCTGTGGGTTCCTAAAGTGTATGAGGAATAAATTAAATTCATCTTACTTTAATGAAATTCAAACCTTTCTTTTTCTGACCCCAAGACTTGAATGCTACCCAATGAAACCAGAGTCTCATTTCCTGGTCTCATGGCTGAACATCAACATCATTACATTTCGTTCAATGTTTTCTTTATACAGCAATACTTTTTTGTTCTTAATTTATTAATTTATTTAAACTTTCATGGATGAGAAACAGCCACTTGGCTCATCAAATCTTATTTCTATTCTATGCCGATGCACCAAGCCTATGCTATCCTGCTGGAGAGATTACTATACACATTTATCACATTTTGTGTGCAGTCTTATTTGCAGGTCTTTGAAAGAATAGTTTCATTAACTTTAATTTTGATTCCTTGGCTCTAGCCTTACCCTACAAGAATAACCTTGCTTAAGTTGACATATGTGGGTTGATTCCATTGAGTTTTCTGTTTCCAATGTGCAATTTCTCAGCATTTCTTCACTGCTCATTCCATTTGCACTCATGATCAGTCTCATTGTTCTTCTCTGGGCTTTGATAATACACATACATCTTGTCTTGGATGAGCAGAGCTGAATATAATAGGGCCTTGTGATAATTCAAAAGGAAATTGAGACTGAATCCTTCTTTATGTGAGATAATGGGAAGACATGTAAAGGCACTAGAAAACCAAGCCTTTTGCAAATCGCCAAAACAGTGAGAGGGTGCTCAGTGAAGAGAACCAGCCCAGAATGTGCACAACTTGAAGGATCATTTGGTACAGTGAACTCAAGTACTGTGCAATCTGTTGGGAATCACCGGAAATTGGACATAAGCTTGTTCATGAGCAACACATAAACATTAAATGAAGCTGTCATCTGTTTTGGACAAGAGCCCCTAAAATCATTCTAAAGCCCTGAACAAAGCTCACAAGCCGCAGACAATTGGCAAGGACTGAAAGAGATTGATCCCCACCTGATTTTCATTCTTCACTGATCCCTGAAGCAAACTCTCAGTGGAAGAAAACACTTAATGATAAAAAGTGGAGAGGCTGGATTTAAATGAGTGGCTGTAAGTATTCAGACTTGAACTGAAGAGTATTAACCGTAATTAGAAAAAGAGAGGAATTCATTAATCTAGCAGTGAGTAGTTGACATATCTCTTTCGGTCCCTAATTGGCGCTGGTGCCTTGCTTTAATGTCAGAAGAGATCAGGATGAATGCTGCAGGCTCACACTGAGTAACCTTAGGTGCAAGCCAATCATGGTGAGGCCTATAAATTAATTCTCATATGATCAAGGGTTGTTTACTTTCACCTTCAATCATTCCCTGGCCTTTCTCTCGCTAGGTGCTCAGCTACAGAATGAAATAGCCTTGAAAGAAGAATTCTATATGCATCAACAAGTGATCTTTTTTTTTTCCCCCAACAAAAAAATATTGAAGGTGATATTTTAACAGAGAATAACAGAGTTGCAAAATGACACTAGACTATTGGGAGAAACAAACGAAAAGTTTCATTTGAACAGTAATCAGACTGAAATCAATAACACCATGGAAACTACGTTGACACGGAGGGCTGCACTGCAGAGGCAGTGCTCACAAGGGAACAATGGTGTAATTACGAAATGAAAGGGTGATGCTTTCAGTTTGACTGTTGTCCAAGAAGCAGGGCTTGAATCCAGCTAGGAATCCACAAATGAAACTTTTATTTATTGTTTAAATAAGTCTTCCATAGTTAGCCTCATCTCAATTTACATCAGGTATGGGATTGTATCCAAACCTACTCACAATGGGGCATTAGTACACAATTTCATTTAGAGACGTCACTTAGAAGGCAGATTAATTGAAATTAGAAACATTAACAAAAAAAGGACTCAAAGAATTTCTAAACTGGTTAGTTTAGAAATTAGGATAGGGCAGAATGAGTTTTACTCTGGATCTTGTTGTACCTGATCTTAGGATTTACGATTATGATACGTGTAGTGATTGTAACGAGGTCAGCTAGGTGGACCTCATAGAATATGAGTTCCCTGATTGGGGCTATTATTCTGGTGCAATCAGGGAGCCCTACCTGACAGATATAAACAGAAGTGTCAGAGGCTCAGTTCACTCTGCGAGCTGGCTCTGAGGAAACCAGATCCGTGACAAACGTTCTCCACTTGTAAATAAAGGATGACTTAGTGACACAGTAGTGGTCCCTATGGAGTTATTTCAATACGAAGCTCAGAAATATAGAAAATTGTAGTTTCTGGCACTTTGACTTCCAGTCCAATACCTGAGGACATGCACTTTGCATCTCTTTACACGGCAACCGAAAAGATGTTAACGCAACCCCATTGGATGCTTTAAACCCCACTCATGACCCCATTGGCCAAAGGCCACAGAACATTTGAGAAGGTCTCGAATGAGAGGGATAAGAACACACACCTGCAAGCCACCCCCTCAGTGGAGACTTGCAGCAAGATTCATGGCTGAAGATCTTGCAGCAACCCAACCCACCCAGGAGAAGATTTGTCCTGACCGGCAAGTCCCACCTTTAGGAAAGAAAGTCACTTCAATATCAGAAAAGAAGGAGATTCTAATGGACCAGCTCAAGCATGTGGTTCGTTGTGGGTAATATCCTTTCTCAGGTGGTAGAGCTAGATAGAGAGCAGATATTGTAGGAATTTGGGAACTGCTCCATTCATGATTTTAGTAAGTTGTATTTTGTTAACGAAATCAAGCTGAGCCACAAATTGAATTATGTGTGCCTTTATCCATCTCATTGAGTAAAGTGTCTTTAATACATAAACTGGGCAAAGTGTCCTCTGCACGGACAGCGCCTCCTCTTCCTCCTCCAGTGAACTGTCTAATTCTCCAGGGTCATTCACAACAGGATGTTGCAGGACTGCAGAGCTTAGATGCAATCTATTATCTGGGAACACTAGGCTCCATTGTACACTGCACATGTTTCTTCTCATGCAAGTAGATCCTGACAACAGATTTTGGCCCAAAACATTTACTTCCCTGCTCCTCATTGCTGTCTGACCTGCTGTGCTTTTCCAGCTTCACATCTATTGAACATAGTTTTACCAGACTGACACCTCAATTGAGTGTTTTGCTAAGTCGTTCTGAGGGGTATTTAGATCGCTGAGGATCTGGAGTCACATATAGGCTAGACAGGTAAGGATCAGAGATTTTAGTGAACCAGATGTCAATTGTTATAAAAATCCAATACTTTTAAGACCCAGATCTATTCAGTGAATTTAAATTTCACTATCTACTGCAGGGGAATTTGAACCCATGAACCGTTAGCATGGGTCTTTGAATTGCTAGAACATTAATAAACCTTAGATTAGTATTTAAGCCAGCGACAAGAGTGCAATGTTGAATATTTTCAGCTACAAATTAATTTAGTATCAATTCTCTGCATACTGAAAACTTTAAATGGTTTCTATGGAAGCAACTAGAATGATGTTGGTATCCTTTAACTGTGACTGATTTCTGCCTAAGAAGTGTTAATGTTAACAGTTCAAATCTGGATGTGGAGTGGGGGAGATTGCTGAAGCTTTGTTGCTTTTGATCAAACTGAATTTATACAGGCTACTCATCACTTATAGCCAAAGGGTACAACAAAGCAAGCAATTCTCTACCAATTTAAATAAATGTCTCATTAAAAGCACAATTCCTCATGACGATAAAAGCTATATATGGATAAAAGACTTCTTTGAGATAGATTTCAACATAGATGTAAAGTTTTGTAATCGATAATCATTTTTATCTCATTATTATATGCCACTGCTTTGGGAAATAATCCATGCTGTAATTCTGTTTTGTCATTTTATATTTAAGCCAGTTTTCCAGTTTTCATGTGACAGATTTCAGTCATATTTGTGGTGAAGCCCAAAAGAAGGAACTATAAATTAAAAAAAGGTTGCTACTTACAAAATAATGTGGAATTCACTAACACAAGAAGGAGTTGCGATAAATAGCATGGATGCATTAAGGGGAAGCTAGATAAACACATAGAGGAGAAAGGGACAGAAGAATGGTGGGAGGAGACTTGTGTGGACATTAACATTGGTATACATCAGCCAGACTGAATGATCTGTTTCAGTGGTGTAATTTCTCTATAACTCTATGTAACATGGTCTGCAGGAGTTATCTACTGCTTTCAGAGGAAATCTTATTGTTCCTCCCAGAGACTCTGCCACTGGTTATAATGTAAATTGTTACAACATTAAACTGTTTTTGCTTACTTCTGAGGGATAGTGAATACATTTCTGGAGGGTGACAGACATAATTTTTAATTCACCTATATTGAGAGATCAAACATTTATTTTTGACTTGAGTGTGTAAATGAAAATGACCTGAAAGCTGTGTCTTTTCGTAGCAGATGCATTTCATTGAGACTACTGATAGCCACACTTGCTGGGTTCTGCAGAAGGGTCCCTGGACCTGAAATGTTAACTCTGATTTCTCTCCACAGATGCGGCCAGACCCGCTGAGCCTATCTAGCACTTTCTACTTCTGTTTCTGCAATTCCTTCGGATTTTTATTTGAGAGCTCCACTTAAAGCTCTTTTAAGTACTTGCATTGCTTTAATGGACTGAGGAAAATTCAATAACACATTAGGTGTCAAATCAACAATATCATTTCTGGGATAATGGAAGCTAGTTAACTGAATGTCCTGTTCCCCACAGAGTGGAAAGGTGTGCAGTTTGGAAGCTGGGAAATCCCAGATGTCCGCTTTAGTACTGAATTTACTCGCCTACTCCAAATCAGATATTTTATTCAACATTCTGGATGCTGACAAAAGGATGCATCACAGGATCATTATAGACAATGATAGAGGAATAGAATTGGTGGGACCAGAAAAGTTGAAATAAAAATGGAAAGTGCTGGAGAAACTCAGCAGGTCTGGCAGCATCTGTGGAGAGATGAATCCGTTACCATTTTGAGTTGAACACGATTAAACTTCAGAACACCAGTTCTGAAGATCCCAGTCTGAAACATTGGGGAGTTGCTGCAGCACACTCTGCATAGATAATAGTTTCTGTTTGATGTGGTGATGCTGCTGTTGGACTGGAGTGAACAAAGTCAGAAGTCAGATGACAACGGGTTAAAGTCCAACAGGTTTATTTGAAATCACAAGCTTTCGGAGGACTGCTCCTTCATCAGTATGACTTCTGACTTCATTGTTTAAGTTGTTTTGATTTTAACCAAGTATTTTCTCTCAAGTACTATTCACTCTACAGCCAGGCCTTAAAAGAAATCACCATAGTTACACAAGTTGTAGAGTGTGGTGTTGGAAAAGCACAGCAGGTCAGACAGCATCCGAGGAGCAGGAGACTCGATGTTTCAGGCATAAGGCCTTCATCAGGAACCTCCTGATGCAGAGATTATGCTCGAAACGTCAATACTCCTGCTCCTCGGATGAGTACACCACACTGTTTGAGTCTGATCTCCAGCATCAGCAGTCCTCACTTTCTCCGTTATAGTTACACAAGTACTTCCAAGTTAATTATTAACTTCAGGCACCTAGAAAAACCCAGAAGTTACCAGTTCACATGCAGAAATCCAAGCTTGCAGCAACTAAAATTTAAAAATTATCCACATAAATCCTACAGTTTACATCACAAAATGTTAACACTGCTTCTCTCTCCACATATGCTGCCAGACCTGCTCAGTTTCTCCAACATTCTCTGTTTTGCTTTCTGATTTCCAGCATTCACAGTATTTTGCTTTTACTAGGAAAGTTCACTCAGATCCATACCATCGGATTTTTATAATAACATTCTCAGAAAATGCACTATGTGGCAACCCTGCGTGCTTGGTTACCTCAAGATGATGAGTTCTCTCCATGGACTGCTGTCAGGTAGGAATGTCCCCGATACTACCTAGATGGTGAAGGAAAATTATGCAAATCTATGGCAGAAAAACATATGATTTGGAGCTGTTGCTGTTCCCATGGTATTGTTGCTCATACTGCTCCTACTGAGGAGGGTTTGGTTTAGCTCAGTTGACCGGATGGCTGGTTTGTGAAGTGGTGTGTTGTGAACAGCATGGTTCATTCCCCACACTGGCTGAGATTACAAAGAAGGACTCTCTTCTCAACCTCTCCCCTCAGCTGAATTATAGTGGCCCCCAGGTTAAATCACCACCAGTTGACTGTCCCTAATGAGAGAGCAGCTCCTTGGTATCGTATCTTGTCTTGAGTAGGAGCTGAACATGATGTGGATGTGATTGTAGCAACATTGGGGAGTTGCTGCAGTACACTTTGTACATACAACAACCACAGTGAGTTGGTGCTGGAGAACTGGAGGTTGAGTTTGATGTGGGGATCTGGGCTCTCCTGGATGTGTGTTATTGAGGCTGCACTCATGTAGGGAGTGTTGAATATTCCATCACATTCAACATGACAGTTAGTTGCAGCAATGTAACCAAAGAGGAAACTCAGCCCTGTAAGACTTACATAAAACCTAGAGTAGATGAATATAGCCAATTAATTTGCTGGGAAGCCAACAATGACTGAAGCATTTCCTTGAGAAAAGGCAGAGCAAGTATGTAGGGAAATTAATCTCTTACAAAATAGCCAGGGCATGATGACACTTTCAATGATAAATTCCAGTGCAGTTGGTAATTCATTGAAATTAATTATCTGAGTGGGTTTTAAAGCGCTTTAAATGGGAAAATCATGAAGGCACCACCCTCTACTTGCTGAATTTGGATGAAACTTCAAGGGCTGCATGACAACAGAGGTGGCACCTTCCCATTAATTTGAACCTGCGCTCTGGCTCTACCTTTTGTTGCGTAGCTTGTCCAGACCATAGCAGTGGCTGTTCTAATTAAATCTCACTGTAGTTTGGCCTCAAACCCCGCTTCCACCTCCAACACTAACTTGTCCTTTGAACTTCATCACAACCTACTGAGGTAGTATGCTGGAAATCAAGATCCTCTATTTTCAGAGTCATCAGAAATGTTAAAGATTTTTTTCAAATGTGCAAACTTTTCCAGTTTATCTGTTTTCTAGACTCCGGTTGACAGAAAACCTAATGTCTGTACTTGCAAAAAATGCAATTTATTACAAGTAATTGAACTCCAGCTACAGATAAACAGTTATGAACCATTAGCTTTTAATTCCACTAATCAAACTCTAATCAAACAGATAAACATATATAGATGAGGAATTTTTAGAAAAGCATGGTTTATGGATGGAGGGAATACTGGAAAAGCAGTTCATTGTTCATTGTTCATTGTTCACAGGATGTTGAGATGTTTGAGATGATGATTGTGATTTTTGTGCTGGTCAAAATGCTGCTTCTCAGTCATCCTTCTCCAGAGGCTTCCACTAGTTTTCGAGAGGTACAGAATGGTTCGTTCACTTATAAAAGGCTTGTCAATTAAAAATCGCACTTTACAGCAACTGCTGAAGGAAATATAAACTGGGATTCTTTAACCCTAATGTAGCTTTTTCTGAAGAGTATGGAAAAAGCTCCTGAGCTCCTAATGGTCCAAAGGTTTCTCTGGATCCTATTGATAACCTAAGCCATTCTGCTAGCTCAGAACCAATCATGTAATTTTTGGCAGGCAGAAGACCTTCGTCATTGGTAAGCTATCACAAGTCCACAAACTCAAAGCCTTTCACTTCATTTAAAACCCTGTATCTCTCCCAGATTCTCCTCTAGATAGCTTCACTTCTTTCCCCTTACAGCCTTTACTCTGACTAACTTCTCATCGTCAGGATGATCTCATCTCAATTCATTATCCTCTCTCCCCTGAGGTCAGGTCCCTCTTATCCTCCTGAACTATAGAGGATGCAGTTGAGATTTACCAGGCTGTTACCTGTGCTGAAGCATTTCAGCTGTGAAGGGTGACTGGATAGGCTGAAAATCACACAACACCAGGTTATAGTCCAACAGGTTTAATTGGAAGCACACTAGCTTTCGGAGCTACGCTCCTTCATCAGGTGATTGTGGAGGGCTCGCACTGCAAATTTTTGCTATAAATTCTGTGTTACGATCGATCCCTCCACAATCACCTGATGAGGGAGCCTCGCTCTGAAAGCTAGTGTGCTTCCAATTAAACCTGTTGGACTATAACCTGGTATTGTGTGATTTTTAACTTTGTCCACCCCAGTCCAACACCGGCATCTCCGAATCATGGATAGGCTGATGTTAGTTCCCTTAGTGTCGAGAAGATTGAATGATAACATACTCAAAATTATGAGAAATGTCTATAGGAGAAACAGCAAGAAACATTTCCCCTTTGTTGAGGGCTCAATAGTCAGGGAGCGTAGATTTAAGGTAAGGGGCAGTGACTTAGATGGGATTAAAGGAAACTGGTTTTCAACCTTAGGATGGTTGGTATCTGGAACTTATAGCCTGAAAGGATGGTAAAAGTGGGAACCATCACAATATTAAAGTATTTAGACAAATTCTTGAAATACTCTGAGTAGATAAAGTGTGGAGCTGTAAAGTCAACATTAGAGGAGCAGGGAAGTCAACACTTCAGGTCAGAACCATTCATCAGGACTTCTTTGGCACAGGCTTCACAGTATGGTTTTCAGTAAACCCCACCTTTCAGTTTGGAGATAGTGTGGACTGCAGGTGCTTGAAACACTCAAACAATCAAGGCTGGAAAATGTAGATAGGAGCTTGATGACCAGCATGGGTCAAAGGATCAGTTTCTATTCTGTAAAAAGCGCCATGGGCAGAATCTTATAGGGCTTTCAATGAGATGGGCTATGTCTGGAAATGTAGCAAAGTCAGCCATAAAGTCCAACCAGGCCTATCTCAACATGGGGTACAATCTGCTGCATCCTTTAACTCAGTTCTGGGCATTGAGGCAAGGTTCTTGCTAAACAGTGATGAGTTTTCTATTATTGTTCACTCACAACTTAATCACTTGCCTATCCCACCTCATTAATATACAGCTTCCTATCCTGGTACCCGCCAGGAGTAAACTAGATGCCGAGAATTCTAAACATGGCCTATTGTGATGAAGGGCTTATGCCCGAAACGCTGACTCCCCTGCTCCTCGGATGCTGCCTGACCTGCTGTCCTTTTTCATCACCATGCTTTTAACCCATTGTGGTACAGTGTACACTTGCCTGATTTCCATTGAGAATTCATTTGTGTCTATCTTATATTTGTGAGCCCTAGTTCTAGTCTCACTTGCAAGGGGAATAGATTTTGCTGAGTCTACCCTACCAAGGCCTTTCATAATCTTAAGGACTTCTATCAGGTCATCCCACAGTCTCCTCTTTTCAGGAGTAAGGTGTTGCATCACGTTCAATCTTTCCTAATTCATACCACCTCCCACTTCTTGTATCATCCTGCCAAATCTTTCCATGAACATCTCCAGTGGTTTTATATCCTTTATATAAAGGAATATTGAGTCTCCATTTTGGTTAGACCAAAGTTTTGCCATATTTCTACAGCACATATTTTGAGCTCAGAACATCCCAATATACATTACAGCCAATCAAATACCTTTCAATGCCATTCCTGAAACGATGCAGGAAGCTGCTTGCACAGAACAAGTCCCACTGCAACAAAACTAGACAATCTGTGTTAGTGATACTAATTTAGGACTAATTATTAATCATGAAAGCCCTAGTCACTTTTCCAAGCTGCCTGGATATGCGATCAAACAACAATCAAACCACACTCAGAGAGTAAACAAACTATACAAGCAGGGTCCCTTTATAATACGCATATACATAGCCATGTGATGGTACTAATGGGGCCAGCATAGTATACATTGCGCTGGTTCTCTGCATATTACAACACAATCTTTTCTGAGCACCTGAAAGTGCAGTCAGGAACTTGGTTTAACATTCATCTGAAAGTTGGCACCTTTTCCAGTGCCATACCGCTTCCTTGTTAAACTGATGTGTCAGTTTGATGATGGACAATAGATCTGAATGCATATTCCTTTCTGAATCAGACTGGGTCAAGGCTGGTTCCTACATTAGTTTGTCAATTTTCTTTGGTGTTCTCAGCCGTTCCAAGTGTTAACAATTTCAAGCAGCCTTTAGCAGCTGGGACCGACAAAGTCATTAAATTCAGGTATTGTGTTTGTACTGTTTATTCTCAGACCGTAGAAATATTACATTTTCCAGTTTTCATGGGAGGTAAATTTGGAATGCTAGATTAAACGCAGATAAACTTTTATTGAATGATAATCCACAGTTTTAAATATTTCAGATCAATTATTTAATCTACCTTAAGATGAAGCTCACTTTATTTCTGATGCAAGTTGGCTGAATATTTTTCTCATTACCTATATGAGAAATGATAGAAGAGAGTGTACAGCTGTGGTAGTTGGATCTCGTAAATTCAAAATTTCTCATTCTGAGGCAAAATATAAAACTATGCCGTGACATGAAAGCAAAATATAGAAAATGCTGGAAATATTCAGCAGGTCAGATAGCATCTGTGGTGAGGAACCTCACAAGTTTGAAAGAAGGTTCTGAAATCCCAGACAATAACTCCCCTCCTCTTTCTGCTGACAGCATTTTCTGTTTCTCTGTTTCTTCTACACCCTGACTCTGGCCAGATTACAACAACATTAGAAATGATTGCTGTTGTATTTTCACTGGAGCAGTTTGATAGAAGAGGTGAGCAAGTCATAGCGTTTGTGTTTCCTTGAAGTAATAAGCTGAACAAAGATATTGACCTTGGGTGAAGTGAGGTGTTATCTATGCATCCTCAGATGAAACCCTTTACAGATCAGCCTGTCTGTGCCATGATGATTTATAGTGTGACCCATCCATCTGCAGGCACATCAGGAGCTAACTCTCCTTGGGTGAAACCGCGAATCATTTGTTTATTCTTGGGAGGTGAAGCTTGAAACTGGAAGCTGCTATAAGAAGACTCTGAAGGAGAAAAATCATCTTTGGAAGGTCACAGAAAAGTTAAGGAGCCTACCATCTCTGTTGAAGAGTTTATATCTGGCTATGTTTTGAGGGGTACCTGATACATTTATGAGTTCTGTTTGGGTCAACAGCACTTGCGCTAAGGTTGTATAGTCACATTACTAAGGGGTTAAGAAACAGGTCAAAGAAAATTGAACCATTAAGCCATTACATCTCTGCCAGTTCACTAAGCCCTTCCTCATAAATAAAATCTCAGGTCAGTTTGACACAGCACTTTGCGATTCACTGTACACTGATGGAATACAACCTCAATCTTTTGCTGAGTTCTCAATCTCTCTGCTACTGCTGAGCTATTGAACGGAAGCCAATTGCCTTCACACAGGAGAGGCAAAATTGGAGAGACAAACCAGAGATTGCTGTTGGTGAACTATTGAAGAGCATTTTTCCTTTTTAATTGCAACAAAAAAATTTGTTTAACACGCAATTCTCCCTGTTATCGGTGTTTAGGAGAAGAAAATAATTTAAAAACTCACAAAGACTAATTGAGCCAGTGAATGGGAAGAATCAATTCTTACCGATTTTGACCAATCAACATTCTGGAGGTCAGTTTTGGTTAAATTGGGCCAGCCGTATAAACACTCAAATATATGTGAACATACAAATTAGGAGCAGGCATGTTACATTTAGCCCCTTCAGCCTCCCTTGCCATTCAATAGGATCATAGCTGATATATTTATATTTTGAATTCCACATTCCCATCTACCTTGGATTATCTTTGAATCCACTACCCAACAAGAATCACTCTGGATGAAGCGTAATCTAGAGTTTGCTTGCTTTCTCTCCATGGATGCAGCCTGACCCGTTGCAATCTCTAGCATTTTTTGCCTTCAGTACAGATTCCAGCATCTGCAGTAATTTGCTCCTACCAAGAATCTATCTCCCCACCTCCTTAAAAACATTCAATGGCCCTCCTTGCACCTTTCTCGGAGGCAGGAGATCCAAAGTTGGGTATCCCCCTGAGAGAAAATCTCATGTCTCACCTCTGCCCTGAAAGAAAGAGTCCTTATTTTAAATTGTGCCCACTAGTTCTGGATGCAACAGTGAGCTGCAACATTTCCCACATGCATCTTGTTACGTTCACTCAGGATCTTGATGCTACAATTGAGTCAGCCCTCTCTCCTCGAAACCCCATTGGAAACAAAACCAGTCTGTCCAATGTTCCCTTAGTCTGTTCAGGAATCAGTTGAGCAAGCCTTGTCCAGACTGCCACGAACGCCCTTATATTTTTTCGTAAATCATCCTGCAGTATTCGAGATATCCTCTCACCAGTGGCCTGTATAACTGAAGCATAACATCCTTACTTTTCTGTTCAATTTCACTTGTAATAAAGGATAGCATTCCATTAGCCTTCTTAATTACCCGCTGTACCTGCAGGTCAAAGATTCAGTATTCTGCGGTGAATAATGAACCTCCTGAATCCTCAATATTCTGCAGTACTTGTGAGGCGCTCTCAATCACACACTGTAATTGAATACCTTTTGATTGCTTTGCTGTAGCAGCAACAGCATTCAAATAAATTGATGCCAGCTGGGAAAAAAACAGGCAACATCATGTGCACCCAATTTCCTCATGCCCCTCCATAACCAGTGGGCCACATCTGTACCTCCCCAAGGTTGCTTTGACAGCATCTTCCAGACCAGAATCATTGATAACACTCCCGCTTCTCAATTCCAATTAAAATTGCAGATTTTAGAACTCCTACAGTGTGGAAACTGGCCCTTCAGCCCAACAAGCCAACCCCGACCCTCCAAAGAGTAACCCACCCAGACCCATTCCCCTACCCTACATTTATCCCTGACTAATAACCTACACTGTGGTAGTGAGTTGCCCTTTTTCTCCCTGCCTCAGAAAAAGGTGCAGGGAGAGTCACTAAATGTTTTTAAGGAGGTGGGGAGATGCAGTCTTTGTAGGAGCAAATTACTACCAATTACACTGTGGGCAATTTAGCATGGTCAATTCACCTAACCTGTATATCTTTGGACTGTGGGAAGAAACCCACACAGACACAGGGAGAATGTGCAAACTCCACACAGGCAGTCGCTTGAGGATGGAATCTAACCTGGGTCCCTGGTGCTGTGAGGCAGCAGCGCTGACCACTGAGCCACGCCGTGCCCCTTCCAGGAAATGAGCACCGAATTAAAGTTGACACTTCAACTCAGCACTTGTTGTAGTTGCTGTCTTTTTGAATGTGATAATAAAACAAGGGTCTGCACACAGACTTAAAAGATTGATGGCACTATTTTGAAGAACAGCAGGTGTGGCACAGTGGTTAGCACAGCTGCCTCACCCAGATTCGATTCCAGCCTTGGGTGACAGTCTGTGTAGAGCTTACACACTCTCCCCGTGTCTGCGTGGGCTTCCTCCGGGTGCTCTGGTTTCCTCCCACAGTCCAAAGATGTGCAGGTTAGGTGAATTGGTCATACTAAGTTGCCCATAATGTTTGGTGCATTAGTCAGGGGTAAATATCAGGTAGGGAAAGGGTCTAGGTGGGTTACTGTTCGGAGGGTCAGTGTGAACTTGTTGGGTCAAAGGGCCTGTTTCCACACTGTAGGAATTCTATGATTCTAGATTATCCCTGGTGTTCCTGTCAATGTTTATCTCCTAAACTACACCATAAAAACAGATTCTGCAGTCATTATCACGGAGGTCAGAGGGCTAGAGTCTGATACAGATTGATATCAAGAGCATGGCTTCAATGCCCACAATGGCTGTGGATTTTCATGGAGTCTGTCTCCTTACCTTGTGTTGCCTTTCAAGCTACATGAGCAGTTGTCTTTAACAAAGAGATACACTTGTCCCTCATGGACTGTGGCTCATTCCCAGTCATTATCACATTTGTGGGAGATTCCTGCCTGGTTTCCTGCTTGACAATAATAACCACACTTCGAAAAGTGTTGCATTGGCTACAAATCTCTTCCCTTTGTCTGGACACGCGAAAGGCACTATAAAAATGTACGTCTTTTTAACTTCCTCTTCACCACTCCATAGACTGAACAGCTGTTCGGGAAGAAAGCACACCAAGGGCAACTGAAAGTGGTCAATAAATTCCATAGATAATCACATCTCAAGTACAAATCCCTATTAAAGGTATCAATTGCAAACTGTGGTTGCTCCAATCACTACTGGAGGGATGCCATCAATCCAATAAAGTATGCTTCCACTCAACTTTCTAACCAAGACTAATGTTAAACAAAGTAGTATTAGAGGCCAAGATTTAATGCATCAAGCGGTAGTGTGGGGTGGGGTCTTCAGAGCTGACTGTCTCCCCATCTCCATCAAACAGAAAAGTCACTGTTCAGGCTCCAATCAGGTCAGCCACATCCTCAAACAGTCTCCTCCTCCCTCTACAAGGATCTCAGTGAGTCCCTCTCTCACTGTACCTCCCAGGTCATCTCCTCTGCCTTGAAGCTCTTCAGCCACGTCCTCAAACAGTTTCAGAGAACACCTCTGGGACACCCGCACCAACCAACCAAACCGCCCTGTGGCTGAACACTTTAACTCCCCCTCCCACGCTGCCTAGGACATGCAGGTCCTTGGACTCCTCCATCACCAGACCATGGCAACGCGACGCCTGGAGGAAGAGCGCCTCATCTTCTGTCCAGGAACCCTCTAACCACAAGGGATGAATGCAGATTTCTCCAGCTTCCTCATTTCCCCTCCCCCCTTCCTGGAGAAGGGCTTATGCCCGAAACGTCGATTCTCCTTCTCCTTGGATGCTGCCTGACCTGCTGCGCTTTTCCAGCAACACATTTTTAAGCTCTGATCTCCAGCATCTGCAGTCCTCACTTTTTCCAATCAGTTCAGTCAAAGCTGACCGACAAGCTTCTTGTTAAGTCAAGAGCCTTGGTGTGGAACCCTCTCTTCATCAGCCAATCAAAGGCCAGCAACGTCAGGGTGCTGGAGATTCTTACTGGAGGTTTAGTCTTCTAGGAGCGAACGGCAAGATGGAAGGCTATTGTCATTCAGGGTCTTGTGGGTTGGGGGGGTTGTGGTAGGATTAAAAATGATATCTTCAATCCAAATCATTAAGCGCTAATTGTTAAGGGTTAATTGGATGTGACAATGGGAATTGAAGACAAGTGGAAGATTACTGGTTTAGTGCAAGACAGTTGTTTTGGCTGTTGGGGAACCATGTGACACAGCCAGGTTTTCTGCACAATAGAATGTCTAGGAAAGTACTGAAAGCACCCAGAATGGTATTAATATCTGGGACTCTGAAATGCACATTAGGCTTCACCTCAGACTGAGATCGCATCCAGTGCCAGGAAACCCACATTCTCCATACTAGCCATTGTAAAGCAGGGTCCCTGGTGGGCAAAAGGCAATGAGATGCATTGTCAGACATGTTAAACACGTCTAAACTATTTCGAGCTAATAGATCCACTCATTCGTTTGCATATGTTTCTAATATATCTAAAGTAGATTATAGATTGTTATTATATTTTACTGCTTAATATATATTTATTGATTAATATCCACTTTATATATACATATTACAACTAATACACATGTCAATATGGATCACGCAACCAGTAGAGTTGTTACATTCCACCAAATCCACTATTGAACCATAGCATGGGGTCTAAGGGAGCGGGGGTGCTGGGATTTAATATGAAGACAAGTCCTCGATTGGCCCAAACGTGGGGCAGATGGAGACACTGCGCTCCCTCTAACCCCAACAGTGAGGTCACCTCCTAACTGGGGAAGCAGCCGTTTTCTGACCTGACAGGAAGCTAGCTAATTGGGCTTGTGGTGGCTCTTGAATGGTTGTCTGTTCACCAATTAAGAGCATTGATTTGTGTCAAGTCAAGACAGTTGCAAAAGGACCTTCCCACCAATGATTTTATTGCTGAAGTGTCAAGGAGTCACCAATTATTGGCCCGATCTTCCTAGCAACCAGCTTGAAGGGGATAATCACACCTCAGGGTAAGGAGTCATCATGAGTGAAATTATTGGATTGATAACATCCCTCTGGAAGTGACTGGAGCAACATGATTTGGGAAGAGATGGAAGAAAGACAGGAAGATGATCCCGTTAATATGGACTGTTGCAGGATACAGTTTTAAGACTCCCAGAAGCACCAAAAGAAATCAGAGTATGATCGATGGCACTATTGTATTTGTAGACGTCACTTGTAGCCTTAATGACTATTTAATCCTGTCCATTAGAACAAGCAACAAGTTTAGGCTATTCTGCCCTTCAATGCTATTTCTACATTCTCCCACAAGAGGATTCAACTGTTCGTCGTTGACCAGCTCAAGACCCCTCAGGAGCATTTACTTTTCAATTACATCACCTCTGACTCTTGAACCCCAGATGATGCAGGCCTATCCTGTCTAGGCTTTCATCACAAGCCAATCTGCTCATTCCAGCTCTGCTAAAGAAGCAAAATCCACATCCATCCAGGCGTGAAGCATGCATCACATAGAAATTAATTAACCTTGAAACCTGGGAAAGGGTTGACTTGTTGGGTCAGAACCCTGCAAGTGCTGTTCCTAACTGGAATAATGACCCTGGCTATAGCTTGAACCTCATTGAACCTGCACTATGTCCTTGTCTAGGCTAAATGCTGATGTTAGCTTCTGAGGGAACCATTGTACAACTCTTCCAATCCAAGTACATTGCGTCAGAAGGAAGACATTTTGAGAGTTCCCAGGAAAGCTGTTGTTCACCTGCTGAGTGAGGGAAATGTATTTTGCACAAGGTTCAGTCTGGCATTGCTGGAAACAGAAACCATCCTAGATTCTGGAAAAAGAAAATGGATGAAGTTGCTGAATAAAAAAATTGTGGGTTTTTGATTAACCAGTTAAGAGCAGACTGACAGACATGGCACATATTTCCAATAGGTCGGAAAGTCTTAATGGCAAAATGGATTTTTAACTTTTTTAAAACCTGTGTATCAATTTCAGTAGAATAAGTATCTAAAGGGTTAAGAGAGGCTCAAACCAAATATCTCTGAAAGAGAAAAGCAACAGCTCAGCTCCAATGGAACTGACTAAAGTGTTCTTCATATAAACAAACTGATAAGTGTCAATAGGACAGAACATTCACATTCAGTGGCATACACCTTCAACCATTGCCAGAGACTGACTTCATTCAATATCTATGAATGACTATTTATTTTAATTACATCATGAGAGATATACAACTTGCTGTTACTGTTTCAAGGGGTACTCACAAACCATCTTGCTCCTGGGCAATGAACAGGTCCCAATCCAGCATTGGGACTATAATTTAGAATTGCTTCCCTGACCTGTGCGAGTGTAGCCAGGCTGATAAGAATTTACATGAAGTGAACTTCTGTTCAAAGGTCCAAATTGAGTTAAAATTAATAGCATCTTTGTTGTTTCATATTTCGTGGAGTGTAGGGAGATATGTATTTCAATGATGTAGGGAGGAGGTGGCATAATGGTAAAATAATTGGACTCGTAGTCCAGAGGCTCCAAGCTAATAGGTTCAAAATCCCACTGTGGTAAATTGCATTTGAATTCAATAAAATCTGAATCAATAGCTAGCCACATGGTAATCATGTAACAATTGTTAAAAAGCTCTCTGGTACACTAATGCCCTTTAGCTATGGAGTTTTCTCCTTAAAGCTACATGCATTGTTATCTCTTTTGCGTGCTTTACGACAGTTTCTCAAATCTACCCCCTTGACCAAGCTTCCTGTCACATGCCCTAATACTTCTCGATGTGACTTGATGCCAAATTTTATTTGCTGATGTTTCGGCAACTGCCTTGGGGCAGGTTCCCACTTTAAAAAGTGAACATTTCTAACTGTTGTAGCATGCACATAGAGTAGACCCTTGGTGTTATGAAACAGTGGCTCCTGTTAGTGCGGCTTGTGTGCAGCATAATGGTGTGGACAGTCTTATTTTGCATGTTCTTTTCAGCCAGATTTACTGATAAAAACCACACTGAGCTTACAACCTGAAACTTCCACTAAAATATGCAGCAGCTCACTCCAGGTCACAGTCTCTGAAGTTAACATTGGTTCTACATGACGGATTCTAACCCATTTCAGATACAATCGCTAAAACATGGAGAACTCATCTGTGTACAAGGGATTCTGCCAGAGGTAACAAACTGAGTCACAGTAAGACATACCTGGGATGGTGTAGTGTCGAGACCTCCACGCACCGATTTGGAATGGTTGCGAAACTTTAGCACTTCTTAAATTATAATGAGGCATTGCTGCTGGAATTTTATTTCTTATTCACTCACGGGAAGTGAGTGATGCTGCTGAGACCAGTATTTGTTGTCCATCTCTAATTGGCCAGAGTCAACCACATTGCTGTGGGTCTGGAGTCACATGTAGACCAGCAGTTTAGTTCCCTGCAGGGCAATAGTGAGGCAGATGGGTTTTTCCTGGCAATCAGCCATGGATTAGACTCCTAATTCCAGATTTTTACTATATTCTAATTGCACCATCTGCCATGGCGGGATTTAAACCTGGCTCCTCGGAGCATTACCTGGGTCTCTGGATTAACGCTCCAGCGATAAGACCACAAGACCATCTCCTCCTCCTAAACTTAAGGCAGAGAGCAATTTATCATCTATTTTAGAATATGGCCTGACAGCTGATTCCAGACCTGCATTGATAGTGATGGAGAAGGAGGCTTCATCTTTCTGATTCACAAATATGGCTCTCGAACATTGTGGACTGCCACCAGAAAAAAATTACCAGGAAATGAGAGGGGAAAATGGCAGAGCCTTCAATCCCAAAAGAGTGCAGTGGGCAGCGGCACATTTGCATTCAAGATAGCATGGAGAGTGACAAAGTCTTCAGTTGAAAAAGAGTGCAGGGATGTCGTGTGTGGATGACCTGCATTCAGAAAAAAATCAAAGTGTACAATATCATAGGAATGCAGATTAAGTGATTCTGGTAATTTCTGAGTAATTGCAAGCTTTTATTAGTACCAGAAAGGCACAGTGATAATAATAAAGCTTATTAAAAATAATATGATTTTTAAATGGTAAACCGAGAAAAAATATTCCTCATGTAATAAAGATGGCTGGGGAGGTGATGTTTTGCAGCTTCAACGTGTGAGAGCTGCTGGACATCAGTGTGATCCAAGGCAATCACATCTTCAGTAAGTGACTATGACTTGAAGAAATTCAGTCCAGAAACAGAGTAAGATGTTTCAGTAACTCGGTTATTTAAGGATGGCATTGGTAGATAGTGAGAGGTGAACTTCACTGAAAATGGGTGGTGGACTGCCCATCATTCATCACCCATCCATAATGTGGAGACAATCCTGATAAGGACTGCCCCAAATGGTGGAATTACCATTCTCAAGCACCTGGACTGGTATCAGAGACTGCCTTTGACTTACTGTGCCAGAACCCCCTGAGCAAAGACCATCACCCCTGACTCAACTGTTCCCAATCCCCCATTACAAGCTTCCTGACTTTGAGTCGGTATTATATGGTAAGGGACGACTGAAGCAGTATGACCCCTGTATCTCAAGCTGAGGGGGAAGAGGATCAAAGAGGCAAGGAAGGGATGCTGTGAGGATTCAGGTAGGGTCAAAGTGAGTGAGTGCTATGACGGCGAGCAAAAACTCAGAGATTTGGCTGATCCATGAGCTGGGTGCATATCCCTAAGTGCGCACGGTCCATACAGCCATGTTGCTGATGCAGCCTGTTGTGCAACACTGAAGTGTGCAAGTATCCTGTAAATAGATTGGAAATGTTGTCATGAGGTTCATCGAGGTAGGCACCAGCTGGATTCCAGTATTCATAGATGTGGCTGATACCAACAGAGCAGTCCCTGAGGTGATGATGCCCAATTCTCGCATGGAGGCCATTCAGAGCGAATAATGAGTTAAGTTCACCAGGTATCTGCTCTAGTTTCCACACTGAGTTTTCTCAAGATCCAACCTGTTTGGCAAGTTTGGTAAGATGGAAAATTGAATATTAATGGATTAAGTTGGGCTATCAACAAGGCATTGACTTTTTTTTAAATTCACTTGATGAATGTGGATCTTCCTCTCTAAGTCTGCATTTATTTCCAGGTCCTAATTGTGCGAGAAGAAGGTGGTGTGAGGTACCTTCTTGAACTGCTGCGATATGTAGGGTGCTGGGGACACCCACAGTGCTGTTAGGCAGATAGTACCAGGCTTTTGACACAAAGGCCTAACAAGGCCTTGAAAGATCAATAATTCCCTTAAATGGCAATTCACTCCTAACTAGTGACAAACCCACCACTCCACTTGTGAAATGCATAATAGACTGAGCTGCTCCCAAAGTTGAGATAGTCTCTGCTGGCATTGTCATCTCATTCTGCCACAAATCTCACCGTAAGCCATGTCATTCGGGCCCCAATGTGACTCTGTCTATAGAATTAGTTTGAGTAGAGAAGGAAATGGAAAAATTAAAGGTCTATATGTCTAGTTTATTGCACCTACTAAAGTAGTTATCCTGCACGACATAACATATAGAGAAAAAGACAGGGCATTTAAGAAATATACTGCAATAATCATGAAACTGTAGGTGCTAGAAATCAGAAACAGAAACAGAAACAGAAATTGCTTGAGAAAATCAATAGGTCTAGCAGCATCTGCGGAGAGAAATCAGAGTTAACATCAGGGTTCTTAAGAATGGTCACTGGATCCAATACGTTAACCCTGATTTCTCTCTGCGGATGCTGCCAGACCTGCTGAGTTTTTCCAGCATTTTTGTTTTTGTTTCTGCAATAAATGTGGGTGACTTTAAGTATGTAGATTGGGGATGTTGGCAAAGGTAGACTGGAAAATAAGTTCATCGAGTATGTTTGGGAGAATTGTTTCGAGTAATATATTCCAGAGCCAACCAGGGAAATGAGGCAGGATTGATCAATAACCTTTTACAGTAAAGGAGCATATTGGTAATTGCGATCATAATATGACATAGCTGTAAGCTGTTACTAGCGGAGTACAGCAAACAGTTACTAGTGGGGTGCAGTGCAGACTTGGGCTAGATGGACATGAATAAATTGAATGTGGTGGTGAATTTTAATATTTCCAAATTTGCTGCTGACACCTAATTGTAATGAGTTGTGAGAGGAATGTAAGGAGGTTTCAAGCTGAAATGGACATGGTATGTGAATGGGTTTGAAAATGGCAAATGGGATATAACATGGATAAATGTAAAGTGTCAGGTGCAGTGGGAGCAGGTTTGTGTTCCAGGGAATGGGGGCTGGTGTCAAGGTCTGATCAGGTCTGCAATGGGCGAAGGAGAGGTGGACAGGCTGGTTCCTGGAGTGACGGAGGCAGATTGAGTGCAGCGTAGGGGAAGGAGGGTCAGCTTTGGGGTTAAAATCCTGGGTGTTGATGGAGGTTCAGATCTCAGAGGTGGACAATGTGTTCAGTCCGAAGTTTGAGTACGGGTCTGGTGCTGAGGGGTGAAGGTGTGTCAGGTTGAAGTTTGGGTTGGGGTTGGGTTCTGGACTGTGGAAGATGATTGGATCCTGAGAGCATGATTGGGAGTTGGATCCCAAAGGCGTCATGCCAGGATCTGGAGTAAGCAATGCAAGTGGTCTGGGAAGGTGTAGTTGGTCTGTATGAGGTCGGTTGAATAGTATCTCTAAAGTTAGGCAATGTATTTAATAATTTTCTTGAGTAACAGTTCAGTGAATCAGATTGGAACCCTGTGAATTCTCTGCTTTAATTTAAATGGTTCCAAACACAATGAAAATTACCAGAGAAAGCTTCAATTTCCTGAGCAATTTCTTCAGAGTTTGCTACAATGCAGGGTCCCTTTCAACAACTCCTATCTACCCTGGAATAATAATTGAGAAACCTGGGATATAGCTCGGAATGAGAGGTGGCTATTTAAAACTGAGATAAGAAAGAATTTCTTCATTCAAAAGGTGGTGAATCTTTTTGAATTCCCTCCCCTAACTATCTGAGAAGTCCAGTCATTGAGCATGTTCAAGATAGAAATCAATAGTTTCTGAGGACAAATGACATAGAGTGTCATGAAAATGATATTGAGGCAGATCCTCTTGAATGGGTTGAATGACTTGACGGGTTGAATGGCCTATTTCTGTTCCTAAACATCTGTTACTCTATCAAAGTAGCCAGAGGCTTGTGAGAACTCAATAATGTGCCAATACCCTTTGGAGAAGGTAGACTTTCACCAACACAACCATCTTCTTTAGGGCAATTAGACATGGGCAACAAATTGTTGGCCTAACCAATGATGTTCATATCCCTTGAGCAACTAAAAAAAAGAATCATTGTTATACTTGGTTAACTTTAAACCTATATTTTGTTAGCAATATCTAGAATCAGAATAATCAGATTAAGAAGATACAAAAGTACCCATTATGTTTTGAAGACAAATCAAGATTTTTCAAGCGTTGATTGAACAATTTGATTACATTCCGGATTGTAGATCCACTGCTGAATAAGTCTAACATCTATTATTAGCACTAGTCCTATCCCTCTTCTTCAGAAAGATAGATGGGAAACAGTATGAACTACCAATTAAAAGATGGTAGAAACTTGGGCAAATGTGAAAACTATGGGAGGAGACAATTTTAATCCAAAACATTAGAGATGTGAGATAACTGTAAATTTATTTCAGCAAACCGAGCTTTTTAACTAACCACCTGAAAGGTGTAAAACAAACCATGAATTTATGGATGAAAATCAGTATAAAAATGACCTTACTAGTCCTTAGTTGGAATTGAGGACATAGAATTTGATTAAAGGACTTCTTCGATGGTCCTTCAATCAGTCTGCTGTTCTTGATTACAGTCCACTGAAGTCAGACAGGCCCTTTGCAATCGTTCAATCACACCTTGGTTATTACAGGACAATCTGACTTATCAAAGGACAGTCTCAATTTTGGAATCATTACAGTTGAGCTCAGTTGTAGAGTGTATTCGTGATTGAATTTTACAGGTACCAGATTTGATTAAAATTTGAATCTAATAGTATGTGGTATTCAAGTCTTTGCCATTGAATAATAAATTGATTGATCCGATGAACAATGACCTTTCTACGTTCAAAGAAAACCTCCACAGTACTCACAGCCGCATAACTCTGATGCTGCCTGAGAGGGTGGTGGAAGTAGGTACACTAGCAACATTTAAGAAGCATCTGGATGATGACTTAAAATACCAGGCGCAGTAGGCTATGGACCAAATGCAGATAAATGGGGAATCATGTAATTTAGTGTTTGCTGACTGGCATAGACATGGTGGGCTGAAGGGCCTGCTTTTATGCTGTATGACTCTAACACATGCACTGATAACTGACCACATGTCAAGATATCGCCAATATTCTGGCGATCCAGGTTCAAATGCCACCACGGCAAGGAATTTGAACTCAATGAATATCTGGAATTAAGAGTCTCATGATGACCACAAATCCAATGTCAATTGTCAGGAAAAGAAAATCTGGTCCTTTAAGGAAGGAAACTGCCATCCTTACTTGGTCTGGCCTACAACCACAGCAAAGTGATTGACTCTTAACTGCCCTCTGGGATGGGCAAGCAATGTTGGTCTGGCCGTGAATGGATAATAAAAATATTGTTTTCAGAATTGATGCTGATGCAGTATTGACAGGTACAACTGTAGTGAAAAAAGCAAATGTTATCACAAGCTGTTCTTTAAATTAATTCCTGGGATCACTGGCTAGGCCAGTATTTATTTCTTGTCCGTAATTATACCTAGTTGTCCTGGAGAAGATGGTGGTGAGCTATCTTGTAGAACTGCTGCAGTCCTTGGGATGTAGGTAGGTGTGGGATGCAGAGAGAACCTCAAGTGTTGTTAGGATGGGCTTTTCCAGAATTTTGACCTGGTGACCTTGAAGGAATAATGATGTCACTCCAAGTCTGGGTGATGTGAGACTTGGGGCTGGGTTGTTAAGTATATTTAAGGCTGGAATGGACAGAGTTTTAATCAGTAAGGGGATCAATGGATATGGAGAAAAGCAGGAAAGAGGAGTTGAGGTTTATCAGATCAGCTGTGGTCTCATTGAATGACAGAGAACACTTGATGGGCTGAATGGCCTCCTTCTACCATGTCTTCTGGTGCTATTCCTCATGCTTCCATTGTTATTGTTATGGACTAGATCAGATATTCTCAGAATATTTTAACCTTAACGTTTCTTATTTTGACCTTAACGTTTCTTATTTTGAAGGTAAACATGAAGTACCTGTTCCCGATGCAATTTGACTGGTCAAACTACTTGGTGTTAAGCAAAACACAATTTATTTAAACACCATAGTTAAAATACAACCAAAGAAAGAATAGTTTGGGATAACGTCACTCTATTGGAAAACTCAACAGAATAAAAGATACAGTAGCTATTACTAATTAACTGTTCCAAGATAGTAACATCCCATAAACACACTTGTTGGCAAAAAGGAAAATTCAGACACAGATTCTCACATGCAGCTCCCCCATCCAGGAAGGAAAATCATCAAGAGAAAATTCAGAGAGAGTAGCAGCCAGGAAACATTCACTGAAGCTTCCAACTGTGTTGAGATCCCAGTAGCTTCTGATGTTAATGATAAACCAAAACACAGAAATTCTAACCTGTGAGAGCTGGCCACATCCATTCAGGCTATTAAAAAAACCCAAGGCCTCCCAAGCTGTTTACACAAGTGGTATTTACTAACCAGCTCAGCGCCTCTCTTTTAAAGAAACCAGGACAAAATAACCTCTTAAAGCTACAGCATCATCACACCATGCTCCTTTAGGTAGTAGACATTGTGGGTTGGAAAGTGCTATTGAAGGAGCCTCACTTAATCACTGCATTTCCCCTTGAGAAGGTGCTGACTGCTGTCACTGTGTGTTGGTGGTGATGGGAGCGGGCTGCTTTGTCTTGAATGTTGTCAAGCATCTTGAGTGTTGTTGGAGCTGCAATCGTTCAGGCTAGAGGGGAGTATTCCATCATAGTCCTGACTTGTGCCTTGGAGATAGGTGGACAGGCAATGGGGAGTGAAGGTTACTCATCTTGGTTACAATTAAAGAGGCAAAAAAGGAAAACTGATACAAGTTAAAAATCACTCGAAAATTCCTCTGATTTATTAAAGAATCCCAACAATTTATTAAATTGTTCTTGTAATATTTATGTGGAAACAGTAAGTATTAACAACACTGACAGAAAACAATTTATTTATGAAGGGAGGGATGATTCCAAATTGTAAGGCAGCATGTGCAGCAGCCCTTAGCATTATTGAAAGGTTTCAGCCAGTTTATTATTCAAAGCTGGTACATTAATTGAACTTCTTTGCAGTGCTGAGTGGGATAGCTGCTGCTCAGCAAGTTACCCCTACTCTTTGAAGTCAAACAGGGAGAGCTTTGAAAGGGCTGGCGTAAAAAACTGAAAGTGGTTCGAGCAGATTACTCCATGAAGTCATATAGAGCCCTTTCTAATGTATATTAAAAGACATTCCAAGCAGATTCACTGAAATATGATCACTTGAAAATTAAATTAAAGACGCAGATTTTAGGAGGGTTGAGTCAAAGTTTGGCCATTTGAAGGAGGGTGTTAGAGGAAGATAGGAAGATGGAGTGGTCTCGGAATTGAATTCCGAAACTAGATTGCTGAAGGCATGTGTTTTTGGGTAAGTTCACACCCCATTTCCATCTTGCAGCAAAATCTTTTTCGGCAATGCAGCATCAGTATATAAACAGTTGAATGGACATATTGAAGGGACAACTATAGCACTTTATGGCTTGAGTTAAGACCTGGGCTAATGTTTTTGCCTGGGGCAGTGCATAGCCGGAACATTGCCTGCAAATGTTTGCAGTCTTTACGGCCATTTAAGCCCAGCAAGTAAGAGTGGATATTGGAGAAACCGGCATTTCAAATTTGTCTCCTCATCTGAAGTGCACTTGGGAGCAATTCCCTCCCAGTTCGTTTTCTAAGAGTGCAATCCACATTATTATTTATCTACCTGAGACACAAACGACATGGGAATGTGGGGTACCAACACTGAGTGAGTAAAATGTCCTGCAGCATCTTACTTTGAGAAGCAATGACATGTCACCAAAAGTCAATTCATTCTACTGTGTTCGACACAGTAAGGAGGAATGAAGGTGCAACTTACAATTTCTTTTCATGTTAAAAATCAAATCACATAAATTTTAAATGATGGCCCTGTGCACATTACACTGCTCCTGAAAATACAACAATAATGATGTGAGAAAATTGGTCAGTAATTGTAGCGTGCTGTGAATATTAATGGTGCTCTTTAGTGACTCCATAGAAAATCTAGCCACTGTCTTAAGTGTTATTTGCATTTTTAATATACTCATTGGAGATAGAATAAAAACATCTTCTGTTTGCTAGCATTATTACCCTCACTTAAGCAAGCAGAAGCAAATTAATCCACGGTTGTATTTTTGCTGCGCTGTGATGATGGTTTAAAGTATTTATGTTTTGCATAAATACCAGCTGGCAGTGTAGATCTGGGTTCAGGGCCCACTATAAGTCTGGGCCAAAGCTTGAGGGAGCAGCCTCCTACTATTGAGTTTCACACCACATGGATTGCAAATCCAACTCTGTGTCCAACCTGGTGTATTTCAGGATTGAACGGATCTTCTGGGAATTTTTAAAAACTGATCATTTCTACTTAAGACTGTAATGACAGGGAATTTCCCTGCGGGTGTCTTAACGAACATTGGATTCTCCAAACTGCTTGGAGAAGATTCTGTGCATGGTTTACTCGGGTATGTGCAGAGCTCCCTATTGAGCAGCACGGTTAGAGGTCTGGAAAGGCTAAAGGTAACCAAATAAGTGGAGATGAAACAGGCTGGAGCCTGAATTGTGGCTATCAGCCTGAGACCTGGGATTGCGTTAACTTGTACCAGGCACGGGGACAGGGGAGAACTTCTGTACGTGTTCACTTGCATTTTCTGTAATTAAGAGCATCAGTTGGCAGCATTATATGGAACAGATTAGCAACAAAACCTGGGCGGGAGGTTTGCTAAAGCTCTTCGGGAGGGTTTAAGCTAGTTTGGCAGGGGGTTGGGAACCAGAGCTACGGATCTGAGGTTGGAGTAGATAGTGTACAGCCAGGTACGGTGTGCAGAGAGTCTGTGAGAAGGGATAGGCAGTTGATACGGCAACATTGCAGTCAGTGTGATGGGTTGAAGTGTGTCTATTGCAACGCAAAATGTGTCATGAACGTAGAGCATGGAACAGTACTTGGCACTATGATGTTGTGGCCATTATGGAGACTTGGATGTGATACGGCAACATTGCAGTCAGTGTGATGGGTTAAAGTGTGTCTATTACAACGCAAAAAGTGTCACGAATAAGGGTGATGAATGTAGAGCATGGAACAGTACTTGGCACTACGATGTTGTGGCCATTATGGAGACTTGGATGTCAGAGAGGAAGGAATGCTTGTTGGATGTTTCAGGGTTTAGATGTTTCAAAGGAATGGGGGTGGGGTAGATGGTGTTAAAAGAGCTGGGAGGGTGACATTGCTAATCGGGGATAGTACACAGCTGCAGAAAGAGAGGTCATCGAGGAGGGTTTGTCTATCGAGTTAATATTGGTGGAAGTCAGAAACAGGAAAGAAGCAGCCACTTTATCGGGAATTTTCTATAGACTCCCCCAATACCAATAGAGTCATAGTGGAGCAGATTGGGAGGGAGATTTTGGAAAGGTGCAGAAGTAACAGGGTTGTTGTCATGGGTGACTTTAACTTCCCTAATATTGATTGGAACCTCCTTAGTTCAAATAGTCTGGATGGAGCAGACTGTGTCAGGTGTGTCCAGGAAAGAATCCTGACTCAATATGTAGATAGGCCAACTAGGAGGGAGGCCATATTGGATTTGGTGCTTGGTCACAAAGCAGGTCGGGTGTCAGACCTCTCGGTGATAGTGATCACAACTCCCTGACCTTTACTATAGTCATGGAGAGGGATAGGAGCAGACGGTATGGGCAAGTATTCACTTGGGGGAGGGGGAATTACAATGCTATTAGGCAAGAACTAGGGCACTGAAATTGGGAACAGATATTCTCAGGGAAATACATGACAGAAATGTGGAAGTTATTTCAGAAGCACTTGCTGATTGTGCTGGATAGGTTTGTCCCGCTGAGGCAAGGAAGTAATGGTCGGGTGGTGGAACGTTGGGTGACAATGGATGTGGAACATCTAGTCAAGAGGAAGGAGGAAGCTTACTTAAGATTGAGGAAGCAACGTTCAGATAGGGCTCTAGAGGGTTACAAGGTAGCCAGGAAGGAACCGAAGAATGGACTTCTGAAAGCTAGAAGGGGGCTGAAAAAGCTTTAACAGGTAGGATTAAGGAAAACCTTAAGACTTATTTTACACTTAAATCAACATTTTGGGCAAAAACCCTTCATCAGAAAAGCCTTCACCAGGCTCCTGACAAAGGGCTTTTGCCCGAAACGTCGATTTTCCTGCTCCTCGGATGCTGTCTGACCTGCTGTGCTTTTCCAGCACCACTCTAATTTTGACTCTAATCTCCAGCATCTGCAATACCCTTCTGCCTTATTTTACACTTAAGTGAGGCACAAGAGGATGGCCCGAGTGAGGGTAGGGCCAATATGGGATAATGGAGGGAACTTGTGCCTGGAGTCGGAGGAAGTAGATGAGGTCTTTAATATTCACCACTGAGAGGGACCTTGCTTTAATATTCACCACTGAAAGGGACCTTGCTTTAATATTCACCACTGAGAGGGACCTTGACATTTGTGAGAACAGTGTGAAACAAGCCGATGTGCTCGAACATTTTGATGTTAAGAAGGAGGATGTGCTGAAAATTTTGAAAAAACATAAGGATAGGTAAGTCCTCGGGCCAGATGAGATATACCTAAGGTTACGACGGGAAGAAAGGGAAGAGATTGCTACGCCTTTGGCGATGATCTTTGCATCCTTACTCTCCACTAGAATAGTGTCAGATGATTGGAAGGTGGCAAATGTTATTCCCTTGTTCAAAAAAGAGAATAGGGATAATCTGGGAATTATAGACCAGTCAGTCTTATGTCTGTGGTGGGCAAATTATTGGAGAGGATTCTGAGAGACAGAATTTATGATTATTTGGAAGAGCATAGTTTGAGTAGAGTTAGTCGACATAGCTTTATGAGGGGTACATCACGCCTCACAAACCTTATTGCATTCTTTGAGGATGTGACAAAACACATTGATGAAGGTAAAGTAGTGAACATGGATTTTAGCAAGGCATTTGATAAGATTCCCCATGGTAGGCTCATTCTGAAAGTGAGGAGGCGTGGGATAGAGGGAAATCTGGCTGTCTGGATACAGAATTGGCTGGTCCATTGAAGAAAGTGAGTGGTAGTAGATGGAAATTTTTCAGCCTTGAACTCGATGACCAGTAATGTTCCACAGGGATCTGTTCTGGGACCTCTGCTCTTTGTAACTTTCATAAATGACTTGGATGAGGAAATGGAATGGTGAGTTAGTAAGTTTGCCGATGATACGAAGGTTGGTGGAGTTGTGGATAGTGTGGAGGGCTGTTATAGGTTGCAGCGAGACATTGACAGGATGCAGAACTGGGCTGATATGTGGCAGATGGAGTTTAACCTGGAAAAGTGTAAAGGGATTCATTTTGGAAGGTCGAATTCAAATGCAGAATACAGGGTTAAAGGCAGGATGCTTGGTAGTGTGGAGGAACAGAGGGATCTTGGGGGCCATGTCCATAGATCCCTCAAAGTTGCCACCCAAATTGATTGAACTGTTAAAAAGGTGTTTGGTGTGTTGGCTTTCATTAGCAGGGGGATTAAGGTTAAGAGCTGTGAGGTTATGTTGCATCTCTATAGAGCTGAAAATGTGTTGCTGGAAAAGCGCAGCAGGTCAGGCAGCATCCAGGGAACAGGAGAATCGACGTTTCGGGCATAAGCCCTTCTTCCTCCTCAAAGATTGCATCTCTATCGAGGCCTGGTTAGACCACACTTTGAATATTGTATTCAGTTCTAGTTGCTTCACTATAGGAAGGATGTGGAAGCTTTAGAGAGGGTGCAGAGGAGATTTGCCAGGATGCCGCCTGGACTGGAGGGCATGTCTTATGCAGAAAGGGAGCCCGGGCTTTTCTCATTGGAGCGAAGAAGGGTGAGAGACGACTTGATAGAGATGTACAAGATGACGTGAGGCATAGATAGAGTGAATAGTCAGAGACTTTCTCCCCAGGGTAGAAATGGCTATCGCAAGGGGGGCATAATTTTAAGGTGATTTGACGAAGGTTCAGGGGAGATGTCAGAGATTGGTTCTTTTCACAGAGAGTGGTGGGTGTATGGAATGCGATGCCAGGGCAGTTGTAGAATCAGATACACGAGGGACATTTAACTGACTCTTGGATAGGCACATGGATGATAGTAAAATGCAGGGTATGTAGGTTAGTCAGATCTTAGAGTAGGAAAGACGTTCTGCACAGCATCGAGAGCTGAAGGGCCTGTACTGTACTATACTGTTCTATATTTTATGTAAATTGTCCAATAATAAATTTCAAGTTGCCCATTTTTAGGTCTGTGAAGCTGAATAATAGGAAATGTTTGACGATGGTGTAAACAATTGTCATTTGAAGAATGAACCATGACATATTTCAGAGATAATGGAAAGCAATAGGCGCAGATTGGAGCATATATTTAAGGAATGGTTGATAGGGGTGGGGTGCATTATTTCCCCCTCCAACACAATTTTGATTGGCTCCCTCCCTTGTTTCCACACCTTTGTTTTCAGTGTGCACCCGAGCAGTGCTTGTATCGTATTTGTTTAATTGGAGGGTGGGTGATTTGCTGGTGGGTATAGTTAAAAAAAACAACTCATCAACCTCTTCTGCAGCTACATTTATGTCCAGGTTTCCTTGGAAATGGACCTCCCGGCATCCACCCATACCCTCAAGTCATTTACAGAGAAGTGGGCACCACAGAGGCTGGGTGCCTTATTCCCTCCACATCCCCCAAACAGCTCATCACCACCTTCTCAAGGGCAACTAAGGACAGGCAATAAATGCTGGCCGAGCCAGCAATGCCTATGCCACATGAATGAATTTAGAAAAATTCCATTTTGCTTTCAATTCCCTGTATTTCCTCTTCGGCTATTGTTGCAGTGCCTCTGGTGGGCAGTGCTTGTAAATTGTCAATTGTTGAATTAGTCCAACTGCATTCTGGGAGTCTCTTAGACACAGACCCTCAGGCAACTCTCTGTGTGGAGTTTGCACATTCTCTCCGTGTCTGTGTGGGTTTCCTCCGGGTGCTCCGGTTTCCTCCCACATTCCAAAGATGTGCGGGTCAGGTGAATTGGCCATGCTAAATTGCCCATAGTGTTAGGTGAAGGGGTAAATGTAGGGGGGTGGGTTGAGCTTCGGCGGGTCAGTGTGGACTTGTTGGGCCTAAGGGCCTGTTTCCACATTGTAAGTAATCTAATCTAATCTAATCTAATCTCAGTGAATTATGAATTATATATAAAAATAAAGGAAAGTCTGGTTAATCTCTTCTGCAGTGAATTTTATACCTGGGTGTCCGTGGAAAGGGAGTGCATGATGTCAACCAGAACCCTTGAAGTACTTGGAGAGAGATAGGCAACCAGGGACAACAGTAAATTATCTCCCCCTTTCAATACTATTTCAATTTAATTCCCTCCCTGGACTCCTTCCCTTTTCTATTTTTGGTACTGATACACTGTGGGCGGCACGGTGGCACAGTGGTTAGCACTGTTGCCTCACAGCACCAGAGATCCGGGTTCAATTCCCGCCTCAGGCGACTGACTGTGTGGAGTTTGCACATTCTCCCCGTGTCTGCGTGGGTTTCCTCCGGGTGCTCCGGTTTCCTCCCACAGTCCAAAGATGTGCAGGGTCAGGTGAATTGGCCATACTAAATTACCCGTAGTGTTAGGTAAGGGGTAAATGTAGGGGTATGGGTGGGTTCGCTTCGGCGGGTCGGTGTGGACTTGTTGGGCCGAAGGGCCTGTTTCCACACTGTAATGTAATCTAATCTAATCATGTAATCTAATCTAATCACTGTGCCTGATGGGTAGTGTTTGTGATAGGTTATAAACTTATAGAGTGATTGGATAACATGTTGGTTTAGAATATGGGGTTGGTTAACTAGTTCCCCTCCAACACAATTAGGCTTAAGTACCCTCCCCTGTTAACTCAACGTTTTGGGTTTTTCTTTCTGTGATACTGCCCCTTGGTGGTCAGTTCTTGCTATTTGCTCAATTAATTAAACAGTTGATTTAATGGTGGGGTTTTCAAAATAGGAAAAACAACTGATTAATCCCAATAAGAGGAGTTGCTTAGGAAGGGGAGGGTGCAGAGTGGAGTTTGTATTAAACTATGAAATACCGATAATTAGTGTATGGGGAGATGATAGCCTAATGGTATTATTGCTCGACTGTTAATACAAAGGCCCAGGTTTGAATCCTGACGTGGCAGAAGGTAGAATTTGAACTTGGTAAAAACCTGGAGTTAGGAGGCTAGTGATGACTGTGAATCCATTGCCAATTGTCAGTAAAAAACAAACCCATGTGGTTCACTAATGCCCTTTAGAAAAGGAAACTGCCATCTTTACCCGGTCTGGTCGACATGTGACTCCAGACTCACAGCAATGCAGTTGACTCTTAACTACTCTCCAGCCAGTGACACCCACATCCCATGAATGAATTTTTAAAAAGTTATGCATTTATAATAAAAAGGCAGGCTGATTCCTGCTTCAAGAATGAGAGGACTGGCAAAATAGAAGGGGCAAGCAGAGGGTAAGAAGTACCAAAGCGGACAGACATGCCCGAAGGTCCAAGCTGACAATGAGTTGGGTTGCAGAATTTTGAAGAAGGGCCTCTGGGCTTGAAATGTTAACACTGTTTTCTCTGCACAGATGTTGCTGGACCTGCCGAGTTTCACCTGCAATTTCTGTTTGTATTGACGCTGCTTGTTCTAATTAGTGATTTTCACTGTTCCATATCTCTTATTATGGAGTCATACAGCACCAACATAGAACAATACAGTGCAGAACAGACCCTTCGGCCCTCGATGTTGTGCCAACCTGTGAACTAATCTAAGCCCATCCCCCTACACTATCCCATCATCATCCATGTGCTTAACCAAGGATTGTTTAAATCTCCCCAATGTGGCTGAGTTGACTACATTGGCAGGCAGGCCATTCCACGCCCTTACCACTCTCTGAGTAAAGAACCTGCCTCTGACATCTGTCTTAAATCTATCACCCTTCAATTTGTAGCTATGCCTCCTCATGCAAGCTGACGCCATCATCTTAGAAAAAAGACTTGCACTGTCTACCCTATCTAATGCTCTGATTATTTTGTATGTCTCTATCAAATCCCCTCTTAGCCTTCTCTCCAATGAGAACAGACCCAACTCTCTCAGCCTTTCCTCATAAGACCTTCCCTTCAGACCAGGCAACATCCTGGTAAATCTCCTCTGCTCCTTTTCCAATGTTTCCACATCCTTCCTGAAATATGGCGACCAGAACTGTACACAATATTCCAAGTGTGGCCGCACCAGCGTTTTGTATAGTTGCAGCATGACATTGCGGCTCCGGAACTCAATCTCTCTACCAATAAAACCTAAGACATTGTGTGTCTTCTTAACAGCATATCGACCTGGGTGGCAACTTTCAGTGACCTATGTACATGGACTCCAAGATCCCTCTGCACATCCACACTATCAAGAATCTTTCCATTGACCCAGTACTCTGCCTTCCTGTTATTCATCTCACATCTCGCAGTGAATCATCTCACATTTAGCTGTATTGAACTCCATTTGCCACTCTCAGCCCAATTCTGCAGTTTATCCAAGTCCCCCTGCAACCTGTAACATTCTTTCAAACTGTCCACTACTCCATCGACTTTAGTGTCAGCTGCAAACTTACTAACCCACCCACCTATGCCTGCATCTCAGTCATTCATAAAAATGACAAACAGCATTGGTCCCAAAACAAATCCTTGTGGCACACCAATAGTAACCAGACTCCAAGCTGAATACTTTCCATCTACCACCACTCACTGCCTTCTTACAGAAAGCCAGTTTCTAATCCAAACTGCTAAATCACCCTCAATCCCATGCCTCTGCATTTTTTCCAACAGTCTACCATGTGGAATCTTAACAAAAGCTTTACTGAAGTCCATGTACAACTGCTGTGCCCTCATCCACATGCTTGGTCACCTTCTCAAAAAACTCAAGGAGGTTTGTGAGACATGACCTACTCTTGACAAAACCATGTTGACTATCTGCAATCAAATTGTTGCTTGCTAGATGATTATAAATCCTATCTCTTATAATCCTTTCCAAAACTTTTCCTACAACAGATGTAGGGCTCACTGGTCTATAATTACCTGGGCCATCTCAACTGCCCTTCTTGAATGAGGGCACAACATTTGCAATCCTTCAGTCCTCTGGTACTACACCTGTAGACAATGATGACTCAAAGATCAAGGCCAAAAGCTCCAACAACTCCTCCATAGCTTCCCAGAGAATCCTCGGATAAATCCCATCTGGCTCAGGGAACTTGTCTACTTTCACTCCTTCCAGAATTGCTAACACGTCTTCCTTACTAATCTCAATCCTTTCCAGTCTAATATCCCATATCTCATTCCTCTCTACAATATTCTCCTTTTCCTGAGTGAAAACCAATGAGAAATATTCATTTAGCACCTCTCCCATCTCCACACACAACTTCCCACTTCTGTCTTTGACTGGGCTTAAAAATGTGTTGCTGGAAAAGCGCAGCAGGTCAGACAGCATCAAGGGAGAAGGAGAATTGACGTTTTGGGCATAAGCCCTTCTTCAGGAATGGCTTTGACTGGCCCTATTCTTACCCTAGTCCTCCTTTTATTCCTCACATACCTATAGAAAGCTTTAGGGTCCTCCTTTATTCATCTGCCAAAGACTGCTCATGACCTTTCTTTGCTCTTCTCAACTCTCTTTAAATTCTTCCGAGCTAATCTGTAACTCTCCATCGCCTTATCTGAACCGTCTCGTCTCATTGTCACATAAGCCTCCTTCTTCTGCTTAGCAAAGGATGCAATATCTTTAGTATAATAAGGTCCCCTTATTTTATCACTTCCTCCCTGCCTGACAGGGACATACCTATGAAGGACACACAATATCTGTTCCTTAAACCACCTCCACATTTCGATTGTCCCCATCCCTTACATTTTGCTACCCCATTCTATGCATCCTACGTCTTGCCTAATCGCATTATAATTGCCCTTCCCCCATCGATAACTCTCGCCCTGTGGCATGTACCTATCCCTTTCCATCACTAAACTAAACATAACTGAATTATGGTCAGTCTCTCCAAAGTGCTCACCTACCACTAAATCAAACACCTGTCCTGCTTCATTGCCAAGCACCAGATCCAGTGTGGCCTCCCCTCTTGTCGGCCCTTTGACATACTGTGTCAGGAAACCCTCCTATACATATGAGACAAAAACTGATCCATCCGATGTACTAGAGCTAAAGCATTTCCAGTCAATGTTGGGGGAGTTTAAGTCCCCCATAATGACCACCCTGTTCCTTTCACTCTTACCCAGAATTGTTTTGCTGATCCTCTCCTCCACATCCCTCCACATTGGTGGGCGGCACGGTGGCACAGTGGTTAGCACTGCTGCCTCACAGCGCCAGAGACCCGGGTTCAATTCCCGCCTCAGGCGACTGACTGTGTGGAGTTTGCACGTTCTCCCGGTGTCTGCTCCGGGTGCTCCGGTTTCCTCCCACAGTCCAAAAGATGTGCAGGTTAGGTGAATTGGCCATGCTAAATTGCCTGTAGTGTTAGGTAAGAGGTAAATGCAGGGGTATGGGTGGGTTGCGCTTCGGCGGGGCGGTGTGGACTCGTTGGGCCGAAGGGCCTGTTTCCACACTGTAAGTAATCTAATCTAATCTAATCTAATCCCTGGAACTTGCAGAGGCCTATAAAAGACTCCCAGCAGTGTGACCTCTCCTCTCCTGTTTCTAACCTCAGCCCATACCACCTCAGTAATTGAGTCCTCGTCAAGCAGACCCTTGGGTCCAACTTGTCCATGCCGACCAAGTTTCTCAAACTAAACTGATCCCATTTGCCTGCATTTGGCCCATAACCGTCTAAATCTTTCCTATTAATGTAGCTGTCCAAATGCATTTTAAATATAATGTTGAAGAATGTGGTGCTGGAAAAGCACAGCCGTTCAGGCAGCATCCGAGGAGCAGGAGAATCAGGCATAAGCCCTTCATCAAGATTGAGGCTTGTGGGCCAAGGGGGCTGAGAGATAAATGGGAGGGGGGTGAGGCTGAGGGGAAGGTAGCTGAGAATGTGATAGGTAAATGAAGGTGGGGGAGAAGGTAGTCTGAGGGCTGGGACTGAGAAAAGGTGGGGCGAGGGTAAATGAGGATGCTGGAGAAATCTGTATTCATCCCTTGTGGTTGGAGGGTTCCTAGGCGGAAGATGAGTCGCTCTTCCTCCAGGCGTCGTGTTGCCATGGTCTGGCGATGGAGGAGGCCAAGGACCTGCATGTCCTTGGCGGAGTGGGAGGGGGTATTAAAGTGTTCAGCCACAGGGCAGTGGGGTTGGTTAGTGAGAGTGTCCCAGAGACATTCTCTGACACGATGTGCAAGTTGGCGTCCTGTCTCCCCGATGTAGAGGAGACTACATCTGGTGCAATGGATACAGTAGATGACATGTGTGGAAGTACAGATAAATTTCTGTCAGATGTTGAAGGAGGTGAGGGGGGAGGTGCAGGCGCAGGTTTTTCACTTCTTGCGGTGGCAGGGGAAGGTGTCTGGGGGGAGGGTGGATTGGTGGGGACATGGACCTGACAAGGGAGTCACGGAGGGAAATGCAGAAAGGCGTGGGGAAATATATCTCTGGTGGTGGGGTCTGTTTGTAGGTGATGGAAATGGCAGAGGATGATGCAATGTATTTGGAGGTTGGTGGGGTGGGAGATGAGGGCCAGGGGGCTTCTGTCCTTGTTGAAATTTGAGGGGTGGGGTTCCAGGGCAAAGGTGCAGGAAGTGGAGGAAATGTGCTGGAGGGCATCGTTGACCATGTGGGAGGGGAAATTGTGGTCTTTGAAGAGGAGGCTATCTGGGATTTTATATAGTGGAATTGGTCCTCCTGGGAGCAGATACAGCAGAGGTGGAGGAATTGGGATTAAGGGATAAGGTTTTTACAGGAGACAGGCTATAGACCAGGTAGCTGTGGGAGATGGTGGATGTCCATGTTGAGTCGGTCACTGTAAATGGAGATCGTGAAGTCATGGAAGGGAAGGAAGTGGACCATCTGAGATGGTCCAGGTAAACCTGAGGTCAGGGTGGAAGGGGTTTGTGAAGTTCAACCTCCTCATGGGAGCACGAGGCAGTGCCAATACCATCATCGATGTAGTGGAGGTAAAAGTGGGGAATGGTGCCAGTGTAGCTGTAGAGGATGGGCTGTTCCATGTGTCCGATGAAGAGGCAGGCATAGCTGGGGCTCATGCGGGTGTCTGTGGCTCCCCATTTGATCTGGAGGAAGTGGGAGGATCGGAAGGAGAGATTTTTGAGGGTGACGACCAGTTCAGCCAGTCGATGGATCAGTCAGTTCTGTAAGCAGGCACTGAGGAAGGAGATGTGGCTGTGGTAGCGAGTCTGCTTCAGGATGTGGCTGAAGAGATTCATGGCTGAGGACATGACTTGGGGGGTGCAGTGGGAGAGAGAGAGACTCACTGAGATCCTTGTAGACAACGAGGAGAACTCCTTCAAGATGGGGATTCTTGGAAGAGGCTTTGCAGTAAGGTTATAATCAATTAGGAGAAAGAGAGGACTGCAGATGCAGAGTCCTTGCCTAAGGGACATTACAGAGGTTGCTGTTTGTATCCATGGTGATGAATATTGTCTTATTTCCATGATTAATCATTCTCTCATCTTCACATGGCATGGGGTGTATCTCTCATTGTAATGCCTTGTTCAAATGTGTCACTTTGAGACAAATTCTAATGGGTCTGTTTGGTTCAGAAACTGGAACCACAGCAAAGCATCACAGCATTGGCTGTGTGCCCCGTGAAATAATTTCCTGTCACAGCTTAACTTCAGTCTTGGGTTGTATTTTGTCTCTAAGTAGGTCTGAGACACTCCTGGGTATGAACAAGCAGACAGGTTTGGCATCTGCTTTCAGAGTGACATAATACTAGTATTCAGATCTTTACAATTATAGATTAGTCTGTAACTATGTAAAGTGGCCCCTTGACTGACAACTGAATTAACTTTAAGCGTAAGCTTCAGGTCTCTGCAGGCTCTTTTGCACTTGGATTACACTTGGTTGCATATAACATGTGTTTTGTTCAATAATTTCAGATTCTTTGCATCTCAGCATTGCCTGAAGCTGGCCTTTAACCTTGAGGCTGACTCCTCCTGGGCCTTGCAGTTGGATGAATGAAGGTTGCAGGATAAACTTCCGCAGCCATCCAAGCCGTCTTACCCAACAGCACCTCTGACCCCTGTGTCTTATTTACACATTTAACCATTCTCTACACGTACATAAGCTGGTTAATAAGGCACATGGGATACTTACCTATGTTAGTCAAGGCATTGAAAACAAGAGAAGGAGGTTATGATAGAACTGTATAAGAAGTTATTTCAGCCACACCTGAGCACTGTATGCAGTTCTAACTGCCACATGATAGAAAGGATATGATTGCATGTGCAGCAGTGCAGAAGATATTGAGCAGGATATTACCTGAGCTGGAGAATTTCCGCTGTGAAGAGAGACTCGATAGACTAGGATAGTTTTCTTTAGAGCAGAGAAGACTGAGGGGGAAATTTGGTTGAGATGGAGAAAGTTCTGAGGGGCATAGAGACGTTAGAAAGGGAGAAACCTTTCCTCTTAGGAAAGGTTTCAGTAATCAATGGGGCACATTTTTTATAATTCATGCCCCCGAAGTTCAGCATCTGCAAGTTTAGAGAACCCTGCCCACTCTGACCTAAACCCTCCACTGGTGGCCCTGTCTCCATAACCTACACATCCTCACTGTTCATTGAATCACCAGGTAAAAACTCATCTCTCTCTTTGTTAACAGTTCCAACAGTCTGATCATTTGAGCAGGTGCATGCTGAGCATCAGTCCAGAGACGGTGCACCATTCGAATGTCTGACCTCAAAGGATCAGTTGTCCTCCTCCCGGAGAACCTCATGAGGGATGCTTAGTTAATCTGTGGGAAAGTAAAGGCATACATTTGAATTGTCAAGATAAGAGTGTTTTGAGGTTGTATTTGGTGGTGTTACAACTCTTCCTAACAATTGAAGAGTCTTTGTTAATTATATTATCCACATGTCTTTGTAAATATAAAACATACCCAATCCAATGTTGAATTTCCATTAATGCTCTTTTTCTATCCCATTTAACACTTAAAATGTTCAATCATCAATTGCAACCTTTAAATAATCTTTGGAACCTCAATACAGACAGACTGGAAAGCAACAACTCCAATCCCAGCCACAGGGAACACAGGAATTGAGAGACAATGACCAGGAACTGAGCTATTCTCACCTCAAGACCATGTACACTGAACCCCACGGCACTGTCACAAGAGAGTGAACTGCCAGCTGCGAGACATCTCTCACCTTCCTGAATTCAGTGTCCTATTCCTTAGCATTCCAGTGACTATATCAGGCCTGGCACTGACAACTGCCCAGCTGATTGAACATTCCAGCTCTAGAACGAGTCCATGCATTGGGAGGCAGTGTCATGTCCCAGGTAATATCATATTCCCAACCAATAGGGACCACTGCCAAGGTGTAGCTATAAGAATTGTGAGGCAGGTCTGTATGCACTTTTGGATTAAATCTGACATCAGGGGATCCAATGATGTTTTTAATTAATCACAATGCATTTTTATCTTATTTCAGCAGCGGCTGGCATCAAGTGAATGTGAACGAATAATTCGATATGTGCCTTATTCGATTCTGTCACCAGGTAGCTGGCTGGTCTACTCTCAATTTCCCCATTTCCGATGGCGTGAATAATTAGTGCTCAGCTGCTCTCCCCTGTTGTGTGCCATATAAAGTAATGATTCTAAAAAGGGTTAAGATGGGGCATTAAACACCACTGACCTAAGGATATCACAAGTACTTTGGTGGGGAAAGGTAGAACATCTTAGGATCTAGAAGAGAACAGATCTATTGTCTCGGATCCCTTCATAATCTTTGTAACTATGTCCAAGTTATTAATGTGACTTACACCTGATTGCTACCATACAACCAGCATTTTATTTATGAATACAGCCTCTTCTCTACCACTGTAACCAAGTAGAGCCTTGCACAAGGAAAATAAAACAGCATTGCCATATTGAAGAAATAAGGATCTACATGAAAGTAGAGTAAAGCAGCATTAAAGTACAACAGAATTAAACAGCTTTAGTGTAAGAAGAATGAAGAAACACATTAAGAAGAAATAGCAGGGGAAATAATACCTCCTGGCAGGGTTAATTTCAGTGAAGGCCAAACAGGGAACGGGTTTCGGGACTTTAGAAAAAATGTAAAATACTTAAACTACAGAATTGCTTCCAATCTAAATACTAAAACACAAGCTGAACAAATAACTACACTATCATATTGAATAAGAACTACAGCTGATGATGTTAAAGCTCATTAAATCATAAAAGAAGGCACAGATCCTGTAGACGAAGTTCTCCTCGCTTTTTCAATTACTTTAACCTGAGAACAAATAAAATTCTTGAAAGATCAAGATTAAGTGAAAAAGCAAACATACAAATGTATGAATTAGGCGAAGAATAGTTTTCACAAGCGTGTGGCGAGATTCTCGCTAAACAGCAGGGCACTGCTCAATCAATGATCAGTATTAGTCATTAACACCACAGTTTGTCTCACTAATATTTGCACTCCCATCTTACTAAACTTGCTTTACAAGCTAGATGTCAGAGAAGTTCAACAAGGAAACAAGAATATGCACCTGGGGGATTCAGCTTGCTGCTTGCTCTGAACTGCCTCCACGTTGGCTGCAACCAAACAGCAATCAGTCACACTCCGTTCTCCTCTCTAAACAACTGTTAAAGTTCACTTGAGAATGTAACTTTTAAAAAAGCTTTGCGATTCACATATTAAAGAACTGAAACCAACATGGTCATTCTAACAGAAGAGCGACTTAACAAGCAATCCAGGTCTTTTTCAATATATAATTTCAGTTACATCACATTGTAAATTCTTGCTACAAGTCCTGTGTCTTACAATCTTATACTCCACAACCACCTGATGAAGGAACAGCGCTCCGAAAGCTAGTGCTTCCAAATAGACCTGTTGGACTATAACCTGGTGTTGGGTGATTTTTAACTTTGTACACCCCAGTCCAACACCGGCATCTCCAAATCCTTCCTCCTCCATGGACTTTTACGATTGACATATCCTGGCATTTTGATCGTGCTCTGACATTGCACTCTGGAATCACACACACGCATTGCAGGGTGCACCAGCACCTTGTATTGTAAAGAGGTGGTTAGTAAGTTTGCAGATGACACTAAAATTGGAGATGTAGTGTAGAGCAAAGAAGGTTACCTCAGAGCACAATGGGATCTTGATCCAATGGGCCAATGGGCTGAGGAGTGGCAGATGGAGTTTAATTTAGATAAATGTGAGATGCTGCTTTTTGGAAAGGCAACTCAGGGAAGGACTTGATGTTGCTGAAGACAGAGACCTTGGAGTGCAAGTTCATAGTCCTTGAAAGTGAAGTCACAGGTGGATAGGATAGTGAAAAAGGCATTTGTTATACTTGCCTTTATTGATCAGTGCATTGAGTAAAGGAGTTGGGAGGTCATGTTGTGGCTGTACAGGGTATTAATTGGTCCACTTAGTGATCTCGGACTAAGCCCCATTCTCTGAAACTGGATCCTCAGTTTCCTGACCCACAGGCCATAATCAGTGCTAAGCTCCCTACTGTACTCACTGTATACCCATGACTGTGTCACTAAATACCAGACTAATGCCATTTACAAGTTCATGACACCACCATAGTTGCGAGAATCTCAGATGGCGATGAAACAGACTACCGACGGGAGGTGGAAGACCTGGAAAAATGGTGCACTGAGAACAACCTAGCTCTCAATGCCGGTAAAACCAAGGAACTCATTATTGACTTTCGGCAGGATGTTACTCATGCCCCCCCCCGACACATTAACCGCGCAGAGGTGGAATGAGTGGAAAATGTCAAGCTCCTCGGAGTAATCATCCACAACAAGCTTTCTTGGACTCTTCATGTGGACTCACTGGTTACAAAAGGCCCAACAACATTCCTTCTTCCTCAGGCAGCTGAGGAAATTTGGCATAACATCGAATACCCTTGCCAACTTTTATAGGTGTGCCATCGAGAGCATTCTGTCTGGATGTATCACTACCTGGTATGGTAACTGTACCATTCAATGTTGGAGATAGTTACAGAGAGTGGTGACTTCGCCCTGGACAATCACAAAGGCCAACCTCCCATCTGTAGAATCCATCTACCAGGCCCGCGGTCAAGGAAAGGCCGCCAGCATTCTCAAAGATCCATCCCACCCTGGCAATGTTTTTCTACAACCTCTATCATTGGGGAGAAGGTACACAAGCCTGAACATACGCACCAGCTGGTTTCAAAACAGTTTGTACCCCAGTGTTGTTAGAGTACTTAATGGAATCACAAACTCTTAACATTCGCCTGTACCTGTGTTTTTGTTTTTGCCGCTGTTTACATATTATTTACTGATCTATGCTATTTAACTCTGTCTGTATTGCTCGCAAGACAAAGCTTTCACTGTGCCTCAGTACACATGACAATAAATTCAATTCAATTCAATTCAATTCACTTTGGAATATTGCATGCGATTCTGCTCACCTTCCTATCAGAAAGATATTGTGAAACTTGAAAGGGTTCAGAAAAGACTTACAAGGATATTGCCAGGTTTGGATGGTTTGAGCAATAGGCAGAGGCTGAATAAGCTGGGACCTTTTCCCTGGAGCATCGGAGGCTGAGGGGTGACCTGATAGAGGTTTATAAAATCATGAGGGGCATGGATAGGAAAAGTCTTTTCTCTGGCGTGGGGGGGCCCATTACTAGACAGCATAGGTTTAAGATGAGAGGGGAAAGATTTAAAAGGGACCGAAGGGGCACCCTTTTCACACAGAGGTTGGTGCATGTATGAAACGAGCTGCTAGTAGAAGTGGTGGAGGCTGGTACAATTACAATTAAAAGGCATCTGAGTGTGTACATGAATAGAAAGGCTGAGTAGGATATGTGCCAAATGCTGGCAAATGGAACTAGATTAGGTTAGGATATCTGGTTGGCTTGTATGCATTGGACTGAAGGGTCTATTTCTGAGATGTACATCTCTATGAGTCCGTGACTCCATGCAGCAGGGAGATTTTGCACACATGGATAGGCACCAAGCTCACAGATTGGACTAGGTTACATCTCAGGGATATTTGCTTGCTCTCTTAGCACTTGCTCAATTAACACCTACCTGCTTGCTCACAACATCTCTGCCTTCCCTTGTCTTCCCAATTAGCTAATGGATTTTTTTGCTCGTACTATAATAATTTCAAGAAACTCAAATCGAGTCATAGAGTCAGACAGTCATAGAGATGTACAGCATGGAAATAGACCCTCAGGTTCAACCCGTCCATGCCGACCAGATATCACAACCCAATCTAGTCCCATTTGCCTGCACCCGGCCCATATCCCTCCAAATCCTTCCTCTTCATATACCCATCCAAAAGCCTCTTAAATGTTGCAATTGTACCAGCCTCCACCACTTCCTCTGGCAGCTCATTCCATATATGTACCACCCTCTGCGTGAAAAAGCTGCCCCTTAGGTCTCTTTTATACCTTTCCCCTCTCACCCTAAACCTATGCCCTCTAGTTCTGGACTCACCTATCCAATGGAAAAGACCTTGCCTATTTATCCTATCCATGCCCCTCATGATTTTATAAACCTCTATAAGGTCACCTTCTGATGCCCCAGCCTATTCAGCCTCTCCCTCTCGCTCAAATCCTCCAACCGTGACAACATCCTTGTAAATCTTTCCTGAACCCTTTCAATTTTCATGACATCTTTCTAATAGGAAGGAGACCAGAATTGCATGCAATTTTCCAAAAGTGGCCCAACCAATGTCCTGTACAGCCGCAACATGACCTCCCAACTCCTGTACTCAATACTCTGATCAATAAAGGAAAGCATACCATTCGCCTTCTTCACTATCTTATCTACCTGCAACTCCACTTTCAAGAGCTATGAACCTGCACTCCAAGGTCTCTTTGTTCAGCAATGCTCCCTAGGACCATACCATTAAGTATATAAGTCCTGCTAAGATTTGCTTTCCCAAAATGCAGCACCTCACATTTATTTAAATTAAACTCCATCTGTCACTCCTCAGCCCATTGGCTTATCTGATCAAACTGGATTACAGATGTAATCCTGATGAAGGGCTTTGCCCGAAACGTCGATTTTCCTGCTCCTCGGATGCTGCCTGAACCGCTGTGCTTTTCCAGCACCACTCTAATCCAGAATCTGGTTTCCAGCATCTGCAGTCATTGTTTTTACTTCATCTGATCAAACTCCCGTTGCAATCCAAGGTAACCTTCTTCACTATCCACTGCACCTCCAATTTTGATGTCACCTGCGAACTTACTAACTGTACCTCTTAAGCTCACATCCAAATCATTTATGTAAATGATGAAAAGTAGTGGACCCAGCACCGATCCTTGTGGCACTCCACTGGTCACAGGCCTCCAGTCTGAAAAACAACCCTCCACCACCACCCTCTGTGTTCTGCCTTTGAGCCAGTTCTATATCCAAATGGCTAGTTCTCTCTGTATTCCATGAGATCTAACCTTGCTCAGCAGTCTCCCATGGGAAACCTTGTCAAACGCCTTACTGAAGTCCATTTAGATCATGTCCACTGCTCTGCCCTCATCAATTCTCTTTGTTACTTCTTCAAAAGACTCAATAATTCTGCACTTTCTCTGAGACATCCTTGATTCTGGCACTAGGGAGGCAACACACCATTCTGCTTTTTCACTGCTGGCCACAGAAACGTTTGTCTGTGCCCTGGACTAGAGAGTTCCCTAACACAATCGATCTCTTAGAACCCAACGTACCCATCATTGTATTAGAGCCAGTCTCAATAGCAGAAACTTGGCTATTTGTGTTACATTCCCCTGAGAATCCATCACCTCCTACGTTTTCCAAAACAGCATACATGTTTAAAATGAGGATAGCCGCAGAAGACTCCTGCACTACCTGCCTATCTCTCTTACCTTTCCTGGAGTTAACACATCTATGTGACTGTATCTGCAACTTTTCTCCCTTCCTATAATTGCCATCTATCACACCCCCTTGCTCTTGTAAATTCCTCATTGCCTCTAGCTGTCACTCCAACCTTTCCATTCGATCTGATAGGATTCACAACCAACGGCATTTATTGCAGATATAATTCTCAGTAACACGTAAACTCTTCCTAAACTCCCACATCCGACAAGGAGAGCATATCACTCTACTAAAGGCTACTTTTGCTTCTTCCAATCTACAGACTCAGAAAATAACCCCAACTTACTCCTTTACAAAACACTGCTCCAGGCTAACTTAATACTTACGACTTATACTTTTAAGTTTAATCAAGAGATGTATCTCAATAAAACATAGAATCAAGAAAAAAAACCACTCTATTCACTAGTGCAGACTTGCAGCGAGGCCCCATGGCCACCCTTAAAACTATTCACTTACCTGTCTCTGTGCTGTGACCTCTCCCAAACAGATTCCTCCAACATCAGCTATGAATTTCACTGTTTGTTCATTTTCCCAGATGCACTCCGATGTCCAGCGATACATGAATTCAACAGCAAAGGCGGTAACTGTGTAGTATCACTGCTGTGTCAGTCAGCAGTGTGGGTTTCTCTCTCTCTGTTCTGCACTGACCCCTCACCATGTGCTGCCTTTGTCTGTTCCTCTCCCTTTTAAAAGTGCCATTGTTTTAACATTTTTTTTTCTCCAAAGTTCCAAAACAATGCAACAGCATATAAAACAGTAGTTGCTGCTCCTGGAATTTGAGGAAATCTCCTCCAACACCGAAAATACCTAAATTACCTCAAAAAAGGAGCAGCCTGTTCCAGCCAGAAATTTTTCCTGTCCTCTATCTTGGATTACCCAGAATCCTAAACACGCAACCGAAATTTTCCAGCTGTGCTGAAGAGCATTTGGAGCTGGGAAGACATGGGTTGGGGGGTGGTGGTGGTTGTGGTTGGGGTGGGGAGGAGTGGGGTACTTCGCCAGAGGCAACTTGGGACCCGAGTTGTAATCTGCTTTTGTGGCTTTTTGTTTGCAGCCAGGTATTTGCTGCTGATGGGCAGTAGATATGCTAGCTCTTATAACATAAGAGCTAGACATGGGTAATGTAGTACTGACAGATTCATTAGATGTTTATGAAAGCTCCTGGTATATACACATATATGGCAGTCACAGGCACTTCTGTGTTTGTATGATTACAAACAGGAGCACGCTTCCATCAGTGTGCCATGCTTCAAGTGACCCCACTTAAGATAGAGACAGAAACCTTTGTACCTTCTGGCCACATGGTACAATACATTGATGACATCATGCACATGTCTCTTAAAGTTATACCAAATACAGATGTAACAAGTCAGCGATTCATTACGTTGAAGTGGCCAGCCATGTTGGGGCAGTTGAAGTTTGCTTAGGTGCCATTGTTTAATACTCCAGCTTCAAGCAATTACCAGGTTGGGTGCCCATTGAAACAGGATGGTCTTCATCTCAATGATGGTGCAGCGAGAGTCAAGGGCCTCAACATTGTCTATCACTAATTCTGTGGAAGGGTTCCACTTCCATTCCAGTGGTACCATTGACTTATTCATTTGCTGAATTCTCTGCAAACAACTGAGGGCATCTCCAAGTTGATGCCCCCTTACAGTTGCCTGCCTGCCCTCCTGAGCAGGGCTCCACTGTTCTGGTGGGGTTGCTGAAGTTCTGAAATGGATCTCCCACTTGCTTGATCCATCTGCCATCCTTAATTGGATGGTACTCCTAGAAGTGGTTTCTAAATTGGCTGGCTCCAGGAAGTTCATGACTTACATCCCGCTGTGGCCATGCACCCAGATCCCAACTTGGAATTCAAGCTGATGTCAGGATTGCAATGCAGCTGGGAAAGTCCACACTGTATCATTTCAGTGATGCAGTGGTGCTCTGGTGAGATTGGATTAGACCAGCATTGATGACAATAATTTCACCAAGTCACCTCCTGCTCTTTAACACAGCCACATGACGAATTGAATTATGAGCACTGCCATTTTTTAAGCATTTCACGTAAACATCAATGGCTGTTATTGGCGACAGTTTAATTTTAGACACGTGATAATAATTTGAGGAGCTCAATGGTGCAGCTTTACGACAAAGACTGAAAGTTATTTTCATCTTACAATACCCAATGCAAAGAAACCCGGCTTTTGCTAACATTGACTACTTTACACCCTGGTTTTCATTGAGAAGAGAAAGAAGATTAACAACGGGTTAACTTGAGCAAACACATCAATTCGGGACAATCGCAGGAAAATTAACTCATCCTAATTCCATTCCTGTCAAGACCTGGGGTAATTATGTTCATACTGAACTGAATTAATGTCAGTATCAAGCATACATTTTTAATCTAGACTTTTTGATATTTTCCTGAGTTCTTGAAGATGAACATCACTGAATGATAATACTTATTCAGTGACTCTGCTGATCTGATAATGTGAGTGAGTGAGTTAGAATTGTTTCCATAGTGTGTTCAGGCATTCTGTTCATAGCACTCGTGGCAAAGTAATTACAGTTCTAAAGTTTCGATGGCAACTTAAACAGGAGATAAATTGGTGCACAGATTATGTAATGACATGTAAGATGCCATGACTGTCCAATGCAGTTTAGATTAAAATCTCACTGATGTGTGAGACAGTCAGACTGACAAACCACACTTCTGCTATTATCCTGAATCACAGATGTGAATTCAGCAATCACTTCATATTCTTGGGGCCTAAGCATGAGCCGTCCAATTGGCATTGCTCCTACACAGATGCCAACCCACTTATTTTTAGAATGAATGCTGATCAACAAATGGAGACTGTACTGTCCTTGTCAAATAAAAATGTTCAAGGTACACAGTTTTGGTAAAGAGGCAGTTTAATATTTCCAGTATGTGCTTTTTAGAAGCTGGAAGATAAGTGAGCCATTTAATAAGTGAGTGAAACAAGAGAGGTAGGAAAGAGTAATGGGCAAAAGTCAATCATTAAAAAGGAGGAGACCTGTCTCAAAGAGGAACAGGAGCCAGGTTATTTTGTTTAATGACTGAAATACTTCACACTTGTCAGAGACTTGGTCTTGGTGGGAAGATGTCTCAGGTCGGTGCTATGGCAATCACAAATGTGACCAATCTCTCACCAGGGTGTGTAAACAGACACATATTCTGTTTATTTCAAGGTTACATGATTGCTCAGCAGATAGATTTGATACAGATGTTCAGCATCTATAGCTGGGGGAAGTAAGCTATTCACGTCTTTGATATCCTGGTGACATTCTCATTAGCATGTGCTTTCTTAAAGTGATACAGGTACCAATATCCAATATGACTTAGTTTTTATCTTGAGGGTGCCGAATCCTTTAAACAACAGGCTTCCATGATCTGTTCATCTTTTAATGGGGCTATGATCTCTTTGTACCTTCCTTTTCTTCTCCTTATGTAATAAACTGATCTTTATGTACAGCACAGACTACAGCTTACTGATCATTTTAATCCTGTTCTCTGATATAATGCCTTCACATTATATGTGCATTAGTATATTGAAACAAAAGTAAAATGTGTTCTCATTTAATTTAACAGTTCCCTTTTCTTCTCTCTTTTAGTTGCCATGAGTAATTGTGAATTTGTAAGCTTGATCATATAGCAGGGGGCAGGCTCATTGCCCTTGCTTGGGTAGTTAATGGAAGTTCATCTAACCAGCCAACCAACATGGTGAAGTCACTGATGATATTTCATTTTCTCCTGTAATGTGTGACTGATGAAAGATTCACAAGAAGACAAAAAAAAAACAACAGTTACATGGGTACAGAAAAATGTGCTAACTCCCCCCTAATCAGTTGGCCCACATCCACAACTCCCTGGGACTATGAGATAGATGATTTACTGTCACTTGCATTTAACAGTGAATAATACAGGAAATAGCTGTGAACAGCTTCAGCTGCTGCCACAATCCGGTGCCATTTTGAATAGTTCAAGAGCACAAAGATATAAATGAGAGAGTTTCTATCTTTGTCCCAGTGCATCCACCATGAGTCAAGCACCGTCTGTGCTGGACCCACCAACGTGGGAGTCGCCACTCTTTAGGTGCCATCTCTTCACTGCTGGGCCCACTTCACTGCCAAGTCCCACGCTGAAACCACACTTGCCCTGCAACCAGGAGTCTCTGGCTCTGTTGCCGCTGCAGCATTGTTGATAACCAAGAGTCCCCGTTCCGGGCCTATTACACAGATGCTGCCTCCCCAATGCCAGAGGTACACAGTGTGCCTATTGCAACCAGGAGTCCTTGGCTTCGCTGCCAGGCCAGGAGTCCAGCTCCTGCTGCCCTCCTCCATCTTGAAGAGACTGTGGGGGGGTGTCGATGGAGGAGCTTTGCTGCTGCTGCCACCGTTCCCAAACGTCGAGAGGATGTTCTCCCTGTCATTGCCGCTGCCTCTTGTTGCCAGGCAATCCCGTGACTGCTAGGAGGCTGCTGCCACTCTCACTACTGCCCCCATGCTGCCAAAGGAAAGAAACAAAAATGAGAGATAAAGAGCAGAAGTGAAAAGAAGAAAGAAAGAAAGGAAGCAGATGGGTGCAGATGAGCCCTGGGCAAAAGCCCGTACGCAACTCTGCTACCCCATCACCATCTTGGTGATGTAATGTAATGTAACGTAACTTGATTCGGTGACTCCACTTAGAGTCCCTGAAGTAATCTGCTGCAGGTATCATGTCTCAGTAAGTTTGGAGGTTCCCATGGTGTGATGATAACCCCCGTGGGCCCTCCTCCAGGTTTCCACCGACTCTCTTGATGGGCTAAGCCCTCAAATTGTGAAAGGGATTCATTTAGTGTTAGAGTTCTAGATGAAGCAGAATTTGTAACGAGCATCCAGGAGGGATTTCTAGAGCAGTATGTAAAAAGTCCAACTCGGGAAGGGGCCATACTGGACCTGGTGCTAGGAATGAGCCTGGCCAGGTGGTTGAAGCTTCATTTGGGGATTAATTTGGGAATAGTGATAATAATTCCGTAAGTTTTAGAATACTCATGGACAAAGACAAGAGTGGTCCAAAAGGAAGAGTGCTAAATTGGGGGAAGGTCAATTACACCAGAATTTGGCAGGAGCTGGAGAATGTAGATTGGGAGCAGCTGTTGGAAGGTAAATCCACATGTGTGAGTATTTTAAAGAGAGGTTGATTAGAGTGCAGGATAGACATGTCCCTGTGAAAATGAGGGATAGAAATGGTATGATTAGGGAAACAATGGATGACAGGAGAAATTGTGAGACTAGATAAGAGGAAAGAGGAAGCATACATAAGGTCAAGGTAACTGAAAGGAAGCGAAGCTTTGGAAGAATATCAGGAATGTGGGACCAATCTGAAATGAGGAATTAAAAGGGCTAAAAGGTGTCATGAAAGATCTTTAGCAAACAGGGTTATGGAAAATCCCAAAGCCTTTTATTCATATATAAGGAGCAAGTGGGTAACTGGAGAAAGGGTAGGCCCAAGCAAGGACAAAGGAGGTAAGTTATGCGTGGAGTCAGAGAAAATGGGTGAGATTCTTAATGAGTACTTTGCATCGGTATTCACCGAGGAGAGGGACATGACGGATGTTGAGATTCGGGATAGATGTTTGATTACTCTAGGTCAAGTCAGCATAAGGAGGGACGAAGTGTTGGATATTCAAAAAGGCATTAAGGTGATCAAATCCCCAGATCCAGATGGGATCTATCCCAGGTTACTGACAGAAGTGAGAGAGGAAATAGCTGCGGCTTTAACAGATATCTTTGCAGCATCCTTGAACATGGGTGAGGTCCTGGAGGACCGGAGAATTGCTAATGTTGTCCCTTTGTTTAAGAAGGGTAGCAGGCATAATCCAGGTAATTATAGACTGGTGAGCCTGACGTCAATGGTAGGAAACTGCTGGAGAGGATACTGAAGGATAGGATCTATGTGCATTTGGAAGTAAAGGAGCTGATCAGTGATAGACAACATGGTATTGTCTTACCAATGTAATAGAACTCTTTGAGAAAGTGAGAAAGTTGATTGATGAGGAAGGGCTGCAGATGTCATATACATGGAGTTCAGTAAGATGTTTGATAAGGTTCCCCATGGTGGGCTGTTGGAGAAATTGAAGTCGCAGGGGGTCTAAGGTGTAGTAGAGGTAGATGGATAGAGAACTGGCTGGGCAGCAAGAGACAGGGGGTAGTAGTTTCTCAACATGGAGAACTGTGACCAGTGGTATTCCACAGGGATCTGTACTGGGACCACTGTTGTTTGTGATATACGAAAATGATCTGGAGGAAGGTATAGGTGGTCTGATTAGCAGGATTACAGATGACAGTAAGATTGGTGGAGAAGCAGATAGTGAAGGGGACTGTCAGAGAATATAGCAGAATATAGATAGATTGGACAGTTGGGTGGAGAAATGGCAGATGGAGTTCAATCCGGGCAAATGCAAAGTGATGCATTTTGGAAGAGCCAATTCATGAGCGAATGATACGGTAGATGAAAAAGCCCTGGAGAGAGATCTGAGTGTTCAGGTCCATTGTACCCTGAAAGTGGCAACACATGTCGATAAGAGTGGTCAAGAAGGCATATAGCATGCTTTCCTTCATTGGACAGGGTACAAGAGTTGGCAGGTCATGTCACAGTTGCATAGGAATTTTGTTCGGCCACTTTTGGAATACTGCGCACAGTTCTGGTCACCACATTACGAAATGGATGTGGATGCTTTGGACAGGGTGCTGAAGCGGTTCACCAGGATGTTGTGTGATATGGCGGGTGCTAGCTATGGAGAGAGGGTGAGTAGATTAGGCTTATTTCCATTAGAATGATGGAGGTTGAGGGGGGACCTGATTGAGGTCTACAAAGTCATGAGAGGTACAGACAGGGTGGATAGCAAGAAACTTTTTCCCAGAGTGGGGGACTCAATTACTAAGGGTCACCAGTTCACGGTGAGGGGGAAAAGTTTAGGGGAGGTATGCGTGGAAAGTTCTTTATGCAGTGGGTGGTGGGTGCCTGGAATGCGTTGCCAGCTGAGGTGGTAGAGGCGGGCACAATAGCATCATTTAAGATGTATCTAGACAGGTACATGAATGGGCAAGGAGCAGAGAGATGTAGATCCTTAGAAAATAGGCCACAGGTTTAGATAGAGGATTTGGATTGGTGCAGGCTTGGAGGGCCGAAGGGCCTCCTGTGCTGTAATTTTCTTTGCTCTTCTTTCTTTGTTCTTTGAGTGGGTTCAGAAAAGATTTACCAGGATGTTGCTGGGTGTGGAAGGTTTGAGTTATAAAGAAAGGCTGGATAGGATGGGACTTTTTTGACTCGAATGCAGGAGGTTGAGAGGCGACTTTACAGAAGTTTATAAAATAATGAGAGGTATAGATAGAGTTAATGATAGTTGTCTTTTCTGTAGGATGGGGGACTTCAGGTCTAGGGGACACGTTTTTAAGGTGAGATTTTAAAAAGCCATGAGGGGCACATTTTTACACAAAGGGTATTCACGTGTGGAATTAACTTCCTGAGGAGGTGGTGTATATGGGTACAATTACAATGTTTAAGAGATATTTGGATAAGTACACAAATAGGAAACGTTTAGATTGATATGGGCCAGGGGCAGATGAGTGGGGCTAGTTTATCTTGAGATTATGTTTGACATAGACTGGTTGGACTGAAGAGTCTGTTTCCAACTGAATGACTCTATGTTCATAGTTGAACTAGAACAATTTTTTAACAGAAAGGTACTCTGTAGTTCTGAGGAGACTGACAGGAAAGTATAATTGATGTCACAATTACATCAATAATAATCGTACAAAAATAGTTCAGAGGGATAATGGCCAAATGCTGGCAAATGGGACAAAGTCAGATTAGGATATCTGGTTGGCACAGATGAGTTGGACCAACGGGTCTACTTCTGTGTTCTGTAACTCTATGACTCAAAGGGCTATGTGGCTTACTTCCATTCTCAAATCTTGTGTTCTGCTTGTGAATTCAAAACCAGGGGCCATTAATTCATTAAATAAAACTCCAAAACCTTCACAAACCTTGCTAAACCCCCAAAAGAACTCAGGAGAAACCCCTTCCCTAAATGGTGCTCAGAATGTAGAGTTCACTCAAGGAATAATTGAGATGAGTCGAAGAGTGTGGTGCTGGAAAAGTACAGCCAGTCAGGCAGCATCCAAGGTGCAGGAGAATTAACGTTTCGACGTTTGTGCTCAAAACATCGACTCTCCTGCTCCTCGGATGCTGCCTGATCTGCAGTGCTTTTCCAGCAACACACTCTTCAACTCTGATCTCCAGCATTTGCAGTGCTCACTTTCTCCCAGTAATTGAGGTGAGTTGCATATTTATATTTAATGGGAATTTGGGTAAATACATGAAGGAGAAAATATTGTAAAATATACTGAAAGGGTTTGATGAAATAGAGGTGAGGAATATGAACACCTTTGCAGAGGAATCGAGTTCAATGGCTGGTCTTGTGCAGTAAATTCTTTGTAAAAATGAGTTGTAACCCCATTTTAGCATCTAGATGTGTTTGCCCATGTATCGTTTCTAGATGCTTAAGTGATCGATACTTTGTCATAAGTATACTGTGGTGTTATAAAAATGCAACAGAGTAATTTTATGCAATCATGCTTCTGTCTCTGTATCTCGCTCAAGAATAATGAAAATCATGAATTTTGCTGTAGTTTTCCCTCAGGAGTGTGAGTTTGTAATAGCATTTCCAATAATTACAGCTCACAACAAGTAAAACAGAAATGTTCAGCCTCATAATGTTATTTTGGATGATAAAGAACTGGATTAGAGCAAACTCGAGGGAAAGGGATGCCAAAATGTTAGTTTCTGTAATCTAATCCCAGTAGAAATAAGAGATCAAAAATCAGAGTGAAATAGATATTATTATTAAGGATTTCAACTAATATGACTGAATTTATTAGGGAGCAACCATTTATTAAAATACAAAAGTTTTTGAGGTCTTTACTAAGGCTTCTAACTCATTTTAAAACTGTTTAATTTGAATTACAAAGTTGACATCATGGAAAGTGAATCATGATATTTCAGGGTCTCTCTTTGAAGTTATAGAAATAATTTGACAACCTGAAAAGAAAATTGCGAGCTGGAAGGCATAAATTAACCTGACTCATCCCATGAGGTTGTGGGTCAAAGTCAAAACCATTCCTTTATACATGTAGCAAAACAGGCAGAGTCTGATCTAAAAATAAAGAAATATTCATGATATTTAAAGCAGAAAATCAGATGTATGAACAACACCTACACAGAGGCTGGAAGCATATAAAGGAAGCTTGAAAGGAAATTATTTTCTGGAGGGAATAATTCTCTATGAGTGAAGTTTAGGGGCAGCTGTTACAAAGTTTTTTTTTCACAGAAAAAAAGGCACTCATTGCAAATCAGTGGTTTTATAGTTTTAAATATTTCAGTTTGTTTAGTGGTAGCATCTCAAGTTCGAGGTTTGTTGGTTTAAGGCTCACCCCAGGATTCTGCACATAATCTACAATTGTGCTTTAGTGCAGCACTGAATGATATGCTACATTATCAGAGATGGTACTTTTTCAGAAAGGGACTGCTTTTCCATTTGGCCGAGGTGCAAAGGATCCTGTGGTACAACCTGAACAAGCCCAGAGGCATCAGACAAAATTTATCCTTCTTCCCACTTCTCTCAGTAGACTAACTGGCTAACTGAGTCACACCTGGCTGTGTCACTTGGGACCCACTTGTGGCTATATTATAATTAACAGCTACACTTCAGAAGTGTCTTAGTGGCTGTGAAACACTTTGGGACATTCAATAAAATCTACAAGGAGCTAAGCCAGGAAACAAGAAGCAAACCAAAATATCACAAAAATAAAAGGTAACAGATACAGAATTAAGCTACCTCAAAAATGTTGAAATATAATGAGAGGCAGATATAATTAATTTATGGAACTTTGTTTTTACCAATACTTAGTGAGGTCAAAGTGGCCAATTAGAATGTCGAAGTGAAGTACAACTTAATTTAGTACTCTACAACGCCAGGGTATTTTAAACAAACTTTAATTATACAGGTGTAATAAAAGCATATCTTGGGGTGATAGGTCTATTTTAACTACTGAGATTAAGTGTTCAGAGATATTATTAGTCAGTCACATGCCTTGTTATCCACAAATATAACTGGTACTATGGTATTCAAGGTTTTGTATTTTGTGAAGCCTCATTCAGATATAAAGGAACCATGAGGCAAGAATGCACCATTGAATTCATTGAGAACGGGCTAAATAGAGACATAGAGTCATACAGCATGGAAACAGACCCTTTGGTTCAATCAATCCATGCTGACCATAATCCCAATCTAAATTTATCTCACCTGCCTGCACTGGGCCCATATCTCCCCAAACATTTCTTACTAATGAACTCACTGAAATGTCTTTTAAATGTTGTGACTCTATCTGCAACCACCACTTTCTCTGGAAGTTCATTCAAATATTTGTCAAACTTCAATATATGGGTAGTTACAAAGGAATGAGGGTGGAATTCACTGGGAAAGGAGTTTAGCAGGAAAGAAGGTTGAGGAAAATGACAGACGTTTAAGGAAAACCATTCATGCCTCATAACAATATGTCCCAGTGAAGAAGAATGATTCGATAAAGGGATAAACAAACCATGGTTCAGTAAGGAAGTTGAGGGTAGTATCAAATTGAAATGTGGCAAAGATTTTTGTTAGATCAGAGGATTGGGAAAGTTGTAAAAAACAATAGATGATCAAATTAATAGTAGAGGGAGATACAGAGGATAAACAAACAAATGATATCACAATGGACAGCAAGACCTTCTTTAAGAATATAAAAAGAAAAAGATAGGTCAAAGTGAACATAGATTCCTTAGGGAATAAAGCTGGGGAAGTAATGAGAATAATCAGGAAATGACAGAGAAGTTGCATATATACTTTGTATCAATTTTTTTGCTCGAAGACACTAATAGCATTCCAAAAATACAAAATAATTGAGAGGTCGAAAGGGAGAAAGGAAATGAATACGAAAACTCTCACTGGAAGTAAAGAGCAAGGAAACTAATGCAGCTGACAGCTGATAAGTCTCTAGACCTGATGGGCTGCATTCGAGGATATTAAAGCAAGTTACTACAGAGATAAGGAATGCATTGGCTGTAATCTAGAATAAATACATAAATGAATAACCACATAGAATACAGTGAACAGTTTTGGTTCCCTTCTCTGAAGAAAGATATACTGGCTTAGCAGGCAGTGTAAGAATGTTCTCAACGTTAATCCTGAATATGGAGGGATTTTCTCATGAGGAAAGATTGAGATGGTTGAGCTTGAACTCATTGGAGTTTTGAAGAATGAGAGATAATGTAAATGAAACAAGATTTTTAGGGATCTTAGTCAGGGATGATGCAGAAAGGTTGGTTCCCCTCGTGGGAGGGCCTAAAACCAGAGGTCATAATCTCAAACTAGGGAATCACTGATTTAAGACAGAGATGAGGAGGAATTTCTTCTCTTAGAGAGTAGTGAATTTAGAGGTTGGGTTGGTAAAGTTGGGTCTGTTCAAGGTTGGGATAGACTGATTCTTAATCAGTTAGGCAATCAAGGGTTTTGGGGGAAAATAAGAAAATGGCATTGAGGAATATCAGATCATCAATGATCTCACTGAATGGTAAAGAATCAATGCGCCAAATGACTGACTTCTGCTCCAGTGTCTTATGGTCTTAGAGTCATAGAATCATAGAGATGTGCAGCATGGAAACAGACCCTTTGGTCCAACTCATCCATACCGACCAGATGTCTCAACCTAATCCAGTCCCATTCGCCAGCACTTGGCCCGTATCCCTCTCAACCCTTCCTATTCTTACCTGCTTTTTCCAGCTCTACACTTTATCGACTCTGACTTTCCAGCATCTGCAGTCCTCACTATCTCCAAACTACCTGCAAGTTCCAAGCCACTCACCATTCTGACTTAGAAATATATCATTGTTCCTTGATGGATCAAAATCCTGGAATTCCCTCTCTAATGGCGTTGTGGGTGTACCTACTCCCTCCCTGTGGACAACAGCAGTGCAGGAAGGCAGCTCATCACAACCTTCTCCAGAGCAACTGGGGACGGGTAAGAAATACTGTTCCAAACAATGCCACCCATGTCTCAATGAGGTCAGCAGAGATCAGAGAATCCCTACTGTATGGAACCAGGCCATTCATGTCTTCATTGATCCTCCAGACAGTATCTCACCTCATTACCCTATCCTGTCCCTGAACCCTATATTTTTCATGGCCAATCTTCCTAACCTGCACATTAATGGATTGTGGGAAGAAACTGGAGAACCCAGTGGAAACCCACACGAACACGGGGAGAATGTGCAAACTCCATACAGACAGTTGCCCAAGGCTGGAATGGAACCCAGATCCCTAGTGCTGTGAGACAGCAGTGTGAATCACTAAGCCCCACCGTGCCAACTCCTGCATCCTTAATTACTGAAAGGTGCCAGCCTCTTTCAAAGACCTTTTATCTACATAAGGGTTGTTGATGGGCAACAAGTCTCCCTCTATATCTGCCGAATGACACTCCTAACAGATCTTCAGGCTGTCACCAAGGAGACATACATCGCCATCCATATTTCTACCAAAGTCATTGTAGAATAGACCATGAGCCTCCTGAAAATGAGGTGCCACAACCAGGCACTGCCATTTTGTCTAGGCTGGGCAGGGTGTACCATGTCACAATTGTAATATTAAGCTATGGTGATTAGATTAGATTACATTACAGTGTGGAAACAGGCCCTTCGGCCCAACAAGTCCACACCGACCCGCCGAAGCGCAACCCATCCATACCCCTACATTTACCCCTTACCTAACACTACGGGCAATTTAGCATGGCCAATTCACCTGACCTGCACATCTTTGGATTGTGGGAGGAAACTGGAGCACCCGGAGGAAACCCACGCAGACACGGGGAGAACGTGCAAACTCCACACAGTCAGTCGCCTGAGGCGGGAATTGAACCCGGGTCTCTGGCGCTGCGAGGCAGCAGTGCTAACCACTGTGCCACTGTGCCGCTCACAGTTGTGAGATGTACCCACCACAATCTCAGTTGCCACAGGGGGGAAGAGTTGGTTAAGAAGGATATGCAGGAGCATGAGGAAACAAGGAAACCTTACAGACATCAAATTAGATGAACAGCAAGTGATGTATAATATTTTTATATTATACAGATAGGTAGATACATAAATTTATGCCATTTGGCATAAAAGAGAATGAGAGTGAGCCAGGGGGACCATCAAGAAGAGGTCAGTGGACCCCAGGAAACCAGAGCGATCCTTAAAGCCACCACTTGTAGGATATCTGAGCCTTCATATTTACAAGCTGTTAATTCATTTGCATAGTTGATTTTCAGTCTTCTGTTTGCTGTGTTCCATCTTCCTCAAGGATTGAGGTTTTTTTTTAAATTTGATTCATTCTGCAATAAAATTTTGACTTTTACTTTCAACTCAAGCTCTGATATACACACTTCTTCAAATAACCATAACAGCAAAATGCATTGGAGCAGTAGTGGCCATTCAGCCCACCCAGTCTGCTCTGCTATTCAATGAAACCATGGTTGATCTGATGGCCTTCATCTTCTTCTTCCTGTCTTATACCAATCCACTGATTAAAAATCAGTCTCAGCCTTGCACATACTTAACAATCCAGCCTCACTGCAGTAAAGAATTCTGCAAATTAACTACTGCCTGAGAAAGAAATTCATCTTTATCTCTGTCCTAACTGGACAGCCCATTTATTCAGAGATGACTTACTTTGATCTGTGAATCTCCCACAAGGGGAAACAACTTCTCCATGTCTAACTTGTCAAATCCCTTAAAAAATTGTGCATTCTCAATAAGATTGCCTTCATCCTTCAAAACTCCACTGAGTAAAGGTCCATTCTACTCAATCTTTCCTCATAAGAAAATACTCCATACTCAGGATCAATCTAGTGAAACTCTGAATGATAAAAGATGAGGTGTCAGGATATGCATTGACCTTGTCCTGCCCAGTGTTGGCACTAAATCATTTGTGATAGAGTGAGCATTCCTGCTACTTAATATTCCTAGATGTTTGACTTAAAATGGTCTTTGTCCATTCACTGATGAATGTATTAAGTTCTCCTGTACTCCAAGACTGCCCCTAATGACCTTTAACCCTCACTATCCATCCAATGGTTTCAGAACGGATCGTGTCTTCACTGTACCTTGTTGTGAATGAGAACTTTGAGGAGCTGGGAAACAGACTTGACCAGATCAAGATTGATGAAGTTGATGTGCTGGAAACTTTGGCAAACATTAAGACTGATAAGTCCCCAGGGCCAGACCAGATTTATCCTCGGCTGCTCCGGGAAGCGAGAAAGGAGGTTGCTAAGCCACTGGTGAAGATCTTTGCTTCCTCACTCTCCACGAGGTTGTACCAGAGGGTTGGAGGGAGGTGAATGTTGTTCCTCTTTTCAAGAAGGGGAATAGGGAAATCGCTGGCAATTACAGACCAATCAGACTTACGTCTGTGGTCAGCAATGTTTTGGAAAGAATTCTGAGCGATAGGATTTATGATTATTCAGAAAAGCATAGAGTGATTAAAGACAGTCAGCATGGCTTTGTGAGGGGCAGGTCATGACTCACAAAACTTATGGAGTTCTTTGAGGAGGTGATGAGACAGGTCGACAAAGGTCGAGCAGTAGTTGTGGTGTATATGGACTTCAGCAAGGCATTCGATAGGGTTCCCCATGGTAGGCTCATTCATAAAGTCAGGAGGTATGGGATACAGGAGATCTGGCTGTCTGAATTCAGAATTGGTTGGCTGATAGAAGGCAGAGAGTGGTTGTAGATGGAAAGTATTCTGCCTGGAGGTCAGTGTTGAGTGGTGTCCCGCAGGGCTCTGTTCTTGGGCCTTCGCTTGTTGTAGTTTTTATAAATGACTTGGATGAGGAGGTTGAGTGGTGGGTTAATAAATTTGCTAATGACACAAAGGTTGGAGGTGCCGTTGATAGTATCAAGGGCTATTGTAGGTTGCAACACGACATAGACAGGATGCAGAGCTGGGCTGAGAAATGGGAAGAGATAAATGCGAAGTGATGCATTTTGGAAGGTCAAACTCGAATGCTGAATATAGGATTAAAGACAGGATTCTTGGCATTGTGGAGGGACAGAGGGATCTTGGTGTTCAAGTGCATAGATCCCTCAAAGTTGCCACCCAAGTGGATAAGGTTGTTAAGAAAGCATATGGTGTTTTGGCTTTCATTAATCAGGGGATCGAGTTTAAAAGCCGCGAGGTTTTGCTACTGCTCCACGAGACCCTGATGAGACCACACTTGGAATATTAAGTCCAGTTCTGGTCACCCTATTATAGGAAAGATATGAAGGCTTTGGAGAGGGTGCAAAGAAGGTTTACCAGGATGCTGCCTGGACTGGAGAGCTTGCTTTATGAAGGAAGGTTTACTAAGCTCAGACTTTTCTCTCTGGAGAGAAGGAGGAAGAGAGGCGACCTGATTAAGGTATAGAAGGATAGAGACTTTTCTCCAGGGCAGGATTGACTGGCACGAGGGGTCATAGTTTTAAGATATTAGGAGCAAGGTGTAGAGGAGACGTCAGAGGTAGGTTCTTTACGCAGAGAGTTATGAAAGCATGGAATGTGTTGCCAGCGGTGGTGGTGGAAGCAAAGTCACTAGAGACATTTAAGCTACTGCTGGACATGCACATGGACAGCAGTGAATTGAGGGGTGCGTAGGTTAGGTTATTTTATTTTACATGAGGGTTAATCCTTGGCACAACATCATAGGCCGAAGGGCCTGTTCTGTGCTCTACTTTCTACTTTCTATGTACTGCAGTGCCTAGGCATCTTCACTGATAATCCATCCACTTATTAGTTGGGAAATGTGAATCTGTTCTCTCCATTGCACTCTGCATTTGTGGCAACTTGAGATGCGAGTTGCCCACTTCCCAGGCCTGTCTATTTGAGAAGATGGGTAGCCGGAGTCAGGGCGAGGTGATTTGTCTCTGTTTCATCTTTGCCGTTGATGCTGAGCGAGAGTGATGGAATGCATGCTCAAGAGCGGATCCGGCAGCCACTGAGCATCTTGTTGGGCGTGGGTCTGGAAGGCAGCTGCCCCTCTTTCCATGGAGGCAGCCAGGCAGCGGCATGCTGGAGTCTCCATGGAGTGACAACATAGATAGACTCCTCTATGTTTCATTCCAGCTAGTGAGGACCCATCTACCTAATGTTTCCTTGCCCCTCTGTCTCATTGTAGGCTCACCATCTTGTGCAATGTGGACTCTGGCTCGATTAGCCTCAGACCCAATCCGATAAATACATTCAATTAACTTATTCAATTAAATGTAGGGCCTTTGGCAGTGTTGTAGAACACAGAGACCTCGGGGCTCATATACAAGTTTCTTTGAAGTTTGGTGCCCGATGAAGGGCTTATGCTTGAAACGTCGATCTTCCTGCACCTCGGATGCTGCTTGACTGGATGTGCTTTTCCAGCACCATACTCTTCAATTACATCACATGTAGACAGGTTGGTTAAGAAGGTGTTTGGTAAGCTTGCCTTCACTGCTCAGACCATTAAGTATTGAAGTTGGGAATGAAGCACATCTTACACATGAGACTGAGCAAATGCCTAGTCTACAGTTGTCCTCTGAGTGAGAGACTTTGAACACTTCTTTTCCCACCAAGTGTAGAAGTGTGTCACAGAGTATTTCAATCCTTCAGTCCAAGCAGTCCATGCTGACCATCATCCCAAACTAAATTAGGCCCACCTGCTTGGCCCATATTCTTCCAAACACTGCTTATTCATGTACTTATCCAAAAGTCTTTTAAATGATATAACTGTACCTGCATCCACCACTTCCTCTGGAAGTTCATTCCACACGTGAATAACTCTCTGTGTAAAATGGTTGCCCCCCCCCCCGCCCCCCATGTCTCTCTTAAATCTTTCTTTTTCTCTCTGGAAGTTCATTCCACACGTGAATAACTCTCTGTGTAAAATGGTTGCCCCCCCCGCCGCCCCCCATGTCTCTCTTAAATCTTTCTTCTCTCACTTTAAAAATACCTGCCTACTCTTGAAAGCCCCAACCCTAGGGAAACGATGCCTGTCATTCACTTTACCTCTACCCCTCATGATTTTATAAATCTGTTTAAGGTCACCCCTCAACCTCCTAAAATTCATGAAAAAAATTCCCAGCCTATCCAGCCTCTCCTTATAACTGAAGCCCTCCATTCCTGGCGACATTTTGGTAAATCTTTTCTGAACCCTCTCCAGTTTAATAATATCCTTCCTATAACAGGGTGATCAGAACTGGACGCAGTACTCCAGAAATGGTCTCATCAATGTCCAGTACAACCTCTACATAATGTCCCAACTCTCACACTCAATGGTCTGAGCTATGAAGGCAAGCCTGCTAAACACCTTCTTAATTATCTTGTCTACACGTGACACCAATTTCAAAGAAACTTGTATATTAATTGCTAGGTGTCTGTGTTCTACAACACTGCCCAAGGTCCCACTTTTAATTGAATAATGTAAAAACAATGACTGCAGATGCTGGAAACCAGATTTTGGTGCTGGAAAAGCACAGCAGTTCAGGCAGCATCCGAGGAGCAGGAAAATCGACGTTTCGGGCAAAAGCTCTTCATCAGGAGTATATTCCTGATGAAGGGCTTTTGCCTTTTAATTGAATAAGTCAATTGAATGCATTCAACAGATTGTGTCCGATGCGAATTGAGCCAGAGTCCACACTGCAGTGAAAGTCCCTGTGCTGGTAGGGAGTGCAGGTGAACAGCTTGGATTCACAGGCTCCCTCCTCCGAGATGGCGTTGGTGCTCTGACAGTGGCTCTGATTGTTCTGCTGTGTGGTGTCCTGTCCGGTTGGAGAAATGAAGGGAAAAAAATTAGTTGGTCAAAATGGAGGATGGTTTCTGCAGAACAATGTGTTAGCCTTAGTGCCTACCTGAGAAGAGCAGAGTGCAATGCTGCTTACTGGTTTGCTACCCATCGCTGTCTCCCTATGACTGCAGAATGGTCCTGGTCTTTCATGGCCAGCTTTGCAGTCATTCCTTTGAAGGAGGGGCCTGATACCCTGGTTTAATGAACCCGCCATACACCCCCAACTCCCAATCCCAGCTCACCGTCAGCTGCTCTTGGCCCTATCAGCATGGTTATGGGCCAGTTATTCCTGCAATGAGTTAAAGATAAGCACTGAATGTGATTAGAATGGATGCAATAACATTATGTCACACTGTGTGAGGTAGTGAGGTGACCCACATTGAGTGAATAGAGAGTGCAGTGGGCGAAAGGGGTTCATAATTTGAGAAGATAAGGCTGGTGCCACGGTGGCTCAATGGTTAACACTGCTACCTCACAGTGCCAGGGACCCAGGTTCAATTCCAGCCTCAGGTGACTGTCTGTGTGGAGTTTGCATGTTCTCCTTGTTTCTGCATGGGTTTCCACCCACAGTCCAAAGATGTTCAGTTTAGGTGGATTGATCATCCTAAATTACCCATATTGTTCCGGGATATGTAGATTAGGTACATTAGTCAGGGGTTAATATAGGGCAGGGGGAATGGATCTGGGTGGAGTACTCTTCAGAGTGTCAGTGTGGACTTGTTGGGCCTAAGATCAGACATGCTAGCAGCATTCAAGAAACACCTGGGCGAATACATGAGTAGGAAGGGAATAGAGGGATACGGATCCTGTAAGTGAAGATAGTTTTAATATGGAAGGGAAAAATGTGTTGGTGCAGGTTTGGAGGGCCAAAGGGCCTGTTCCTGTGCTGTGTTGTTCTTGGTAGCTACAGTAAATGGAACTCAGATTGCAAAAGGGTTGAATGTGTTTATTCCAGGAATACACTTTGGGTTCACTCTTGTTTGTTGTACATTGATCATTTGGACTTGTGTATAGGAAACATCATTTCACAATTTGCTGATCACAGAAAGGCCAAGCATCTGTCAAGGAGTGAGAAGGAATAAAAAACATGACTTCGGAAGATAGGAACAGGCTGTAGGCAGTGTCAGATCCAATTACAAATGCATCAATGTGAGGTGATACATTCTAATTAAACAAACAGGGAATGGGAATATGCACTCAATGGGGTAGCCATGTGGAGACTCAAAGAGTTCTGGTGACTCTGCTTCTGGGTCAGAGGGTGTAGGGTTTGAGCACCAAAGAATGAAAAACAGAAAAACTGCATTGACATTGCACAAGATTTCTGTGATCCATGTATCATGACTGGACTATGATTGTTGCACTGGGTACCAATCACTGTAAGAAGCTCACTTACACACATTTTTTTAGAGGGTGGCACAGTGGCTCAGTGGTTAGCACAGTGCCAGGGACCTGGGTTTGATTTCACTCTCAGGCATATGTGTGGAGTTTGTACATTCTCCCCATATCTGCGTGGGTTTCTTCTGAAGTGTTTCAGTTGCCTCCCATAGCCCAAAGACACGCAGCTTAGATGGCTTGGCCAGGCTAAATTGCCCATAGTGTCACGGGATGTGCACGCCAGGTGGATTAGCCATGGGAAACGCAGGGTTACAGAGATAGGTTAGGGGGTAGGTTTGAGCGGGAAGGTCAATGTATAGGTTAGGGGGTAGGTTTGAGCGGGAAGGTCAATGTAGACTCAATGGGCTGAATGCCTGCCTCACATTGTAGGGATCCTGTTTTTTATTCAACCTGCACAGACATGTTGTCATACATCTCTAGAGCAAGTGAGACTTGAATCTGGGCCTTCTGGCTCAGAGCTAGGCATACTGCCACTGCACTACAAGACCCTTCATCCTCACTGTCTAATTATTAGTGGAAGAGGTTCAACACCTGGAGAGTGTTCACCAAAAGAGGCACTAGTCTTGCAAAATATAGTGCAGATTATTGCAGAATTGTAAAAGGTACAAACAACATTGAGCTGTTATAACTAATAGGAGCCACAAGTGGCACCTCAGCTCCATTGGGTAAGATGACCCAATTCTCTACCCAAACAATGTGCGTCATCATCAAATTGGGTAGAGATCTTGCAACTTCAACATTAGCTGTTTCAGAGTCATTACCTGACACAATCAAGCAGAGAATTACTCAGGAATTCCACCTCTATTCACCAAGGGAAGAGCCGTGAACGACAATTGCTGACAGTTTCGGTCATGTCACGGTAAACAACATAGATCCGAGTCCTTTTACAAAGGAGCCATTTTACAGGATCATATGTTTTAATAAAAACCAGCATTCTGTTTTATCCTCTGTCTACTGCATGGTTATATGGAGAAAATTAATGTTCAAGGTAAAAAAGGGCATGGGGAGATTGAAGGTGACAAGGAGAGACAGAGTGAGGTGGAGAAAGAAATGACAGGCAGTGAGTCAGCCTGAATTTATACATTGCATTATTTCTTAAGAAAAATAACGATACCTTGGCAACAACTGCAGAACAAGTAACCTTAGCAAGTTGCTCTTTTATCTGATTTGCAACAGCTCTTAAGAGTCAATTTGTGTTTACAAGGCAATTATTTAAACAATGGAAACACGGAAGAATCAAGGCCTCCAGCCACAGTCACATATTAATATAGTTCAGGTATGTTTGATTTATCTGGGTCAGTAGAGGATATACCTGGGCAGAGTAAGGTACTAATGAGTTTCCTGAAGTCCAAATATGGGTGAGATATGTCGACAAATCTTTAAGTCCTTTCTTTTCTCCAGAACAGAATAAGCTGATACCCCGGAGCAATGGAGGCATTGAAAGAAAATGATGCCAAAGGTTATCAATAAAGAGCAGGAATACTCTGATTTATTGGGGTTGATAATAAGAAAGAATGCAACTAGATTGTGAGACAACTAGATTGTTCTTACTCCTATTACCTGGCAATATTGTAAAAATGTTTCTTAAAATACAAGGGGTCAACATCTCGGAGGGTATCAAGTGACGTGGGCGTTGGCGTGGTCATGGTAGAATCGAACTTGAAATCCGGCAAGATATATCTCAATATCAGGAGCACCTTGGCTCCATCTTAAATTTATTTGCAGAGCAGAGAGATAGGTTTCTCACTGGGGTGTGGCAAGTTGCCAATTAAGGGGATGGGGCTTGTTGAATGCTTTATTGACTCTATAATTCACCTTATTAATATTCAGCTTCCTATCTGACCACATGCTTCAAACAAGCCAGATCTGGCAAACGCTTGACATGGAAATCAGAGCAGGTTGACTGGCAACCTCAGCTCGCCACTTGCTCCAAAGGATCTCCATGTTGGTCCACTGGGCATTGGCATCTCAGGGCACACTCCACGGGCACTGGGCACATACATCCCACTTCCATGGGCGTTGGTATCTAATAGGTGCCGTCGCCTATTAACTGTCATGCCAAACCTCTGATCCAGTCACAGGATGTTTGTGAGCTTCAATTCTGCACTGTACCAGTAGCTCTCACTGTAATGCTGTAACAAAAACATTGTGCTCACAGGGACATACACCCAACTCAGATGACCAGACTACATCTCCAGGCTCTTCACCCACCGTCTCGGTGCTAGACATGACAGTCTGAACCAAGTTGGACTGCCACCACCTCCCCCCCTCCCCCAACTCCTCCAGCCATAGATGTCAGGCTCGTATTGTTGTTGGATTGCCTTGATGTTTATTGTAGACCTAAAGCCAGGAGGCTTGTCATGGTTGTCAGCAGTCATCAGTCAAGTAAAAGGGGATAGCTATCCCTATAGGGGGCCCCAGTCCAGGTGCCTGGCAATGGTCAGTCAGCCACTCAGAGTCAGAGTCCTCTCTTCACGAGGAGGTGATGTTGAGCAATCCACCACCAATCTTGTCTCTTTCTCCCCTGGACTGAGAAAGTCAAGTATTATGGGAGATGAGAGTGGGCAGTACGACTGTTACTGTTGGTGGAGAGCTTTCCTGAATGAGCAAGCAGAGTTAATGGTGTTGGGGCTTGGAGAGGTGACAGTGAATAAGAGGACACTGCAGGTAACAGAAAGAAAGAGAGTGGTAGGTTATGAGTCCTGGTGGGAGGTGAGTACAGTAGCAGAGACAGAGGCAGTGTGAGGTGTCAGAGAGAAGATGATGACGTTTACACTGGCCGAGTGGAGAAGGACATTGACATTCCTACAGAGCTCACCATTCCTCTAGTAAGTTGAGACAGCACTGATCCTGCTAACAATGATGGACCAGGCTGGCTTGGGCTGATGTTGTGGGGGGTGAGGAAATCCTGCTTCTCTGCCACTCCAGACTTCTCTGGATCTCCACATTGGTCCCCTCCTCAGCAATGCACTGACTCTTCCCTGTCTGCCACATCCAGGACAAATGGTAGAAACCGTGCAGGGCAGCTTCAGACCGACATGCACACAACACCTTTTAAAGATAGTGCCAATGTCAGGGATGCTGGTTCTTTCTGGGATAGCCTGGTCATGACGAGTTGTCCTGGCAACTGTCTGTGGTAAAATGGGGCTAACATCAGGTAAACGGTGTGCCATGCAGATGGAGTAGGTAGTTCATGAGGTGAATGTGGGAAGAGAAAATTTGCGAGGCCCTGCAGTTAAAAAAAAGCCCTCCACAAATGTCCTGGTCTCCTATACCCAACTATCTTCAGTTGCTTCATCATTGGCCTTCCCTCCATCATAAGGCCAGAAGTCGAGATGTTCACTGATGATTGCACAATGTTTCAGACTATTCATGACTCCTTAGATAATGAAGCAGTGCAGCAACACCCAGATTTGAGCTGAAAACTAGCAAGTAACAATCATGCCACCCAAATACCAGGTAATGTCCATCTCCAACAAGAGACCAATTAACAACTGACTCTCAATCACTGAATCCACCACTTATAACCACCTGGTGGTTATCATTGACCAGAAACTGAACTGGACTAACCATGTAAATACGGTGGTTACAAGATCAGGTCAGAGGCTAAGAATACTGCGGCGAGTAACTCACCTCCTAACTCCCCAAAGCTTGTTCACCATCTGCAAGGCACAAGTCAGGAGTGTGATGGCATACTCCTCATTTATCCTGGATGAGTGCAGCTCCAAAGCCACTCTAAAAACTTAACACCATCCAGGATAAAGCAGCCCACTTGATTGCTACCACATGCACAACCATCCACTCCCTCCACCACCAACGCTCGGTAGCAGTGTTGTGTACAATCTGCAAGGTCCACTGCCGAAATTTACCAAAGATCTTCACACCACACCTTCCAAAACCATAACCACTAGCGTAGAGAAGGTCAAGCACAGGAGCTACATGGGAATATCAGCACCTCTAAGTTCCCCTCCAAGCCACTCCTCATCCTGACTTAAAAATAATGCACTGTTCCTTCACTATCCCTGGGTCAGAATCCTGGAATTCCCTCCCTAATATCACTGTGAGTTTACCTGCAGCACATGGACTGCAGCGGTTCCACCACCTCCTGAAGCACAATTAGTGACGGGCAATTAAATGCTAGCCCTATCAGAGGTGCACACCTCTCACAAACTGAATTTTAAAAATTGGTGTAAGAGACACTTGGTCAAGAAAAGATCAGATTCAGCTCCGAGTCTGTTTTTCAAAGTCTGTTCTTCGCATGGTGGGTGACACTGGCTAGGCCAGAATTTGTTGCCCATTCCTAATTGGCCAGAGGGCAGTTGAGAGTCAACCACATTACGCTGAGGTCTGGACTCTCACTGATTCCTATCGGGTAAGGATGGCAGAATTGCGGTACTTGAAGGGCATTAATGAACAAGATAGGTTTTTACATAAATCTGCAAGTAAGAGTGACATTAGCATTATCAGCGAATGTTAGAACTCACTGCCCATCTGAGCACAGCATGCTCCAATGAAACAACAATACAATAAAGACACTCAAAGCTATTTAAGCAATTTTTGCTCGAGGGATAAATGATTGTTAGGACACAATGAGTGCTCTCCTGCTTTTTTTTCAGTTAGTGCCATGGGATCTTTGAAAACCACCACGCCCACAGTTCAAAACACAGAATGCCCAACAGCGCACTCTCTCCAATTCTGTGTAGAAGTCTGTGGAATGAACCTTGAACCCTCAACTCTGACGAGAGAGTTACCAAGTGATTTATTGCTGACACCTTGGATTTGCAAATCCCTACATTGGAATCAGATGTCACTTGCTTGCGTGTATTGTTAAATGTTTCAAGTGCCTTCCAGCCATGAGAAACGAACATAGTGCAGGCTTTAACTGGTCTCGGGAAGGTATTTGGCAAACAAATCAGCACGTACGTAACTCCCAGAATAATTGATGAACTCTCACACCAAACTAGGCTTACATTTGTGGACAGCCCACAATATATACATTGGGATAAATCAACAGTACAGTGGAGCATGTAATTTATTGCAGGCTACAGACAAATCCAACAGCTGAAGGAAACCCAAGGTAAAATTTATTGGGGGACCATCCATTTGCTTCAGATTTATGAACCAACGTCTCGACTCTTTTATTTATATTTCTCCCTGTGAACAAGGTAACCTTGGGGTTTCAGTATTAGGTAGCAATTCAGAAACGTCTGCTTCTAGAAACGCAATCAAAAAGCAAAAATAACAGAAAAAATCCTTACCAACCTCCTATTAGGTGAAGACTGAGTGAACTGTAGATATTTGTATTTCAAAATGTATTATTGAAAAAAAGAGTCAAAGGTAGCAGAGGCACTGGTCTTCAATTTTCAATCAATAATCTGCATATTGTAAGGCTTGAGAATAGTCAATGTCACTCTTAAGAGATGGCAGGGTTATAAACTGAGTAACTACAGACCAGTTAATCTGATATTGGTTGGGGAAAAATTTCAGAGGCTATAATTTTAACAAACTAGACTAGATTCCCTACAGTGTGGAAACAGGCCCTTCAGCCCAACTAGTCCACACTGACCCTCTGAAGAGGAACCCAGCCAGGCACATTTCCCTCTGACTAATGCACCTAACACTATGGGCAATTTAGCATGGCCAATTCACCTGACCTGCACATCTTTGGACTGTGTGAGGAAACCCACACAGACACAGGGAGAATGTGCAAACTCCATGCAGACAGTTGCACGAAGCTGGAATTGAACTTGGGACCCTGGTGCTGTGAGGCAGTGGTGCTAACCACTGAGCCACCGTGCTCCCCGTTAGTGAATATGTAAATGGAATTTAAGCGGGCATTGGATAGGCATATGGAGGATAGTGGGCTAGTGTAGGTTAGGTGGGCTTGGATCGGTGCAACATCGAGGGCCGAAGGGCCTGTACTGCGCTGTATTCTTCTATGTTGCTAAAGGAATAGAGAAGTGTTCCTGCAACTGTACAAGGCTTTAAAGAGACCGTAATACATACAGTTTTAGTCTCCTTACATGTAGAGTGATGTACAGTCAAGATTTGAGCAGTGCTGGAAAAGTACAGCAGGTCAGGCAGCATCCAAAGAGCAGGAAAATCGACGTTTCAGGCAAAGGCCCTTCCTCAGGAATGAGGCCTCATTCCTGATGAAGGGTTTTTGCCCGAAACGTCGATTTTCCTGCTCCTCAGATGCTGCCTGACCTGCTGTGCTTTTCCAGCATCACTCTAATCTTGACTCTGATCTCCTGCATCTGCTGTCCTCACTTTCGTCATATAGAGGGATGTAGTTCTATTGGAGGCAGATCAGAGGGGGCTCACTAGATTGAGTCCAGAGACGAGGGATTTGATTGGCGAAGAGAGATTGAGAAGTTAAGGGTTTGGAAGAATGCAACATGATTTAATGTATAAACTGCTCAAGCTTATTGATGGAAGAGAAGTAGAAAGAATGTTTCCCCCTGTAGAGCAACTTGGAACGAGAAGTCCTAGTCTCAGGAGTGGCAAATTTAAAACAGAGGTGAGAAGCAATGACTTCTCTCAAAGGGTCATGCATCTGTGGAGTTCACTTCCTCAGTAGTATGGTGGATGCTGGGAGATTGAGAAATTTTAAGGTGGAAACAGTAATGGGTTGAAAGGTTAAAGAGATCAGCCATGATCATAGTGAATGGCGGTGCAACATCGAGGGCCGAAGGGCCTGTACTGCGCTGTATTCTTCTATGTTCTATGTTCTATTGAGAAATTTTAAGGTGGAAACAGTAATGGATTGAAAGGTTAAAGAGATCAGCCATGATCATAGTGAATGGCAGACAAGTCTCAAGGGGCTGAATAGCCTACTCCCGCTCCTAGTTTGTATGTTCTAAGTCAATCAAGGATGGCCATTCTGGTTTTTAAAAGGCCCGGTATGATTGCCCAATTGACACAATAAAAAAAGCAAGATAAAGCTTTATTGGATTATCACATTTACTCATAAGCAGCTTGTTAGAAAATGTCTATAAAATTATAAAATATTATTGTTATAAAATTAGAAAGTTTCATTCACATACAGGAAATAAAGCATTTGGTTCTTCAGACAGGATAAGGTTCAGAAGGGATGTATCCCAATGGTCAGCACTGGGTCCATTGTTGTTCTTTGTAAACAGACCATTTAGATTCTGGTATAGGGACACATTTTCAAAAATTACTGATCTCAAAATGACATTTGCAACCACCCTCAGTCAGAAGCCCATTATAGATAGTCCATTTCAGCCTCCTCTTAAGTCACCAATATCATAAATATGGGTTTTCGGCCCATTCAGAAATGGCTGAAAGCATTGGGGACAACAAAGTCTATAATATTAAAGACACTTCTCCAGAATTAGCCTCATTCATCGCTAAGCTGTTTCAGTACAGGTACAACACCAGCAACTACCTGACAAATATATGTAACAGGACAAATTCAAATTACCACCTCTTCAGTCTACTCTGGATACCACAAGGAAGTGATGGAAGGAATCATCAATAGGACTATCAGGCAACAAATACACAGCAATTACCTCAGTTAACTTCCCAGGGCCACTTTTTATCCTGACTACATTATAGCCTTGATGGCAACATGGATGGAAGAACTGAACTCAAGAAAGCAAAGTTGGGGAAATCTCTACTCTGGTTGGGGTCATACGTGGCAAAAAGGAATTCTAGATTAGAGTGGTGCTGGAAAAGCACAGCAGGTCAGGCAGCATCCGAGAAGCAGGAGAATCGACGTTTCAGGCAAAAGCCCTTCATCAGGAATACAGGCAGAGTGCCTGGTTGTGGCTTTAGAGACCAATCATTTCAACCTCAGGACATAATTTCAGAAGTTCTTCAGGG
>NC_057731.1:7936099-7941188 GCF_004010195.1 Chiloscyllium plagiosum | reverse complement strand
AGTCCTGGTGCAGTGCGAGGGGGAAGCGAGTCCGGGTGCAGTGCGAGGGGGAGCGAGTCCTGGTGCAGTGCGAGGGGGAGCGAGTCCTGGTGCAGTGCGAGGGGGAGCGAGTCCTGGTGCAGTGCGAGGGGGAAGTGAGTTCAGGAGTAGCGTAACCTCCCATTGTGCAGTTGTTGGACTGGGGCCTGGCGTGGGGATCAGACCATGTGCTGAGCTGCTGCTAATTGAAATTCATCACTGGACTGTAAAGTCAATCCTTTGACTATGTTATAACCACCTTATTTCTAAATTTGTTTTTAGGCACTGTAAGTAATGCTCCTAATTTTCACTTTACTCCTCTTTAGTATCCAAGATTTGTACCTGGGTAGTCTTACCTCAGATGGTACCATTAGGAGGCAGCAATTGTCAAACCTTTTGATGAAACAAAGGATATTCCATTCTATTTCATCCCATAAACACACCTTTTTCAAAGGCAAAGGCAGTAATCCTTCTATTCCCTGCCCATTGACACCTCTGTCTATATGCCTCTTAATGTTCCTATCGTATCTGCTACTTCCACATCCTCTGGCAGCACATTTGAGCACGTACCACCCTCTGGATAAAACACTTGCTTCCCACATCTCCCTTGAACCTTCCCCCTCTCACTTTAAACCTGGGCCCCCTTGTATTTGATACATTGTTGGTGAACGAATGGGGAAATGAGAATCTGGACTCACATTTTTTAAGGTTTTATCTTTGGTTTACTGCGAAAACTCTTGACAGCCTCATGCACATGATAAATGTTTTGGAGTTGAGGCTAGGGTAGAAAAAGCCAGAGGAAGATTAGAGAAGAGAGGAAAAGAGAGGGGAAGGACAAAAGGGGAAGACAGACAGTAATTCAGGCTCAATTTATCTGCTGTATTTCGTTTTGTGAAGGACAGCAATATCTTGACAGCATCTGTGGAACCAATAACCCTCGTGAGTTGCTCCTTTCTCTGGTTTATAACAGCTGTTCAGGGTAAATTTGTCTTTCTGTAAGTTAAATAGTGATATTTGGAAAAGCAAGACCTCCAGTCAAACCCAAGTATTAAAATAATGCAGGTATGTTTGATTTATCTGCACCAGTAGAGAATATACCTTGGCAGAGTAAGGTATTAATGAGCTCCCCAAGATCCAAAAAAAGATGAGCTATGTCAACTAATCTTTAGGTCTCTTTGCCTCAGATAAAAAGAAGCTGCTGTCCCAGACAAACAAAGGAATTGGAATTAACTGTTGCTAAAGGATGTGAATGCTGCAGGAGCATTGTGATTTATTGCTTTTGACATTAAAAACATCGTGCCCTCCTCACGGAGCCAGAGAAACTACTGTTGTTTCTATCTCCTTTCATTGTCGTACAAATGCATTTTAAATTCCAGAATAATGCAAGTGCATTTGTAAACCTCATCTGCATTGCTCACAGCAAGATGAGGCTTTTTTCAGAATGGGCTCCTTTGTCATGATGTAATCAGAATGGGGAATGGTCTCAGGACCTAGACTTTTCAGGACGTAGCTCATCCCCCCCTTGGAGATGCTGCAAAAAACTGTTCCCCCCTCTGATTGATCAGTAGCTCTTGGAGACAACCTTTTAAAGGGTTAGAAGTCCCAATAGCAATGAATGACAAATTGAAAATGCAGTCAGCAGTCCGACAAGTGTCAGAGACAGAGCTTCCCCAGTCTTTCCAGATTGTCTCAGAGAGCATCTTCACTGCAATAAAATCCTGCTCAATAAAACGATCTTCAAAAGGAAAGTCTCTGAAAAGAAGCTGTTTGCAGAACTTTGAAGAAAGCGTAGTGATGTGCGACAAATTGAATAGCTCTTTCAAAAACCCAACACTGGCATGCTGGGCCAAATAGAATCTTAGAGAAAGAGTCAATGATTTTAGGAGCAAAGTCTTCTGTTCCAATGCTGCAAAAATAAAGTCATGCAATAGCACTGAGTCTCATACACTAATATCTGGAGTATAAGCACAATTCCATTCCAAAACCTGTCTTTTTTTTAAAAAAAATGTTTTAATCAACCCGATAAGAGGTATTACTACACACCTCTGGAGCAAATGTGACTTGATTCTGGGCCTCTTAGTCCAGAGGTAGGGACACTACCATTGCACCCTAAGAACCCTTAAATCAGTCCTTTTAAGGAATTTTAGGAGCTTTTGTTTAGAATCCACTCTTCCTGTCGTCCATTTGATTGACCCTTTTTGTCTGCAAGTTCCATAACCGCAGACCGTTTTAAAGAATCTGCTTACCCATATGTCGATCGGACCTTTCACCACTAAGCTGACCTGAACTCAGTGCTGTGTGCCCTTCAGTGCCACATGTCCGTCTCAAGCAACACAGGGTCTGTTGTGATTGGCATTAGTCCAGATGTGTCCACTTAAGCATGATCAATGACAGACTACAGTGCAATGAAAAAGTGATTTAAGATCATTTGTGTCTTAATTGCACACCTTAACAATGAATGCAAAAGGTGGGCGCTGCAGGGAGTGGAGTGCATTATTTCCCCCTCCAACTCTATTTTGATTTAATTCCTGCCCTCCTCTTCACTGTTTGATCATACAGCATTGCCCTTTGATGTGAATGGCACTGCTTGTCACTGGACACTTAGATGTTTCCTTTCTTCCTGGTGGTGAAAATTGAATAAAGATTCGTGCACCTTATGTCGTTCATTGTGTCTCACACCTGCGCACACACAACATGAAAAAATTAAATGCAATCAACAGATCCCATTATGTTTCTCTAATGCCTCTCTTAGCCTTACAACACAATACGGCATAATCTGTCTTCAATCAGATACTTTCTAATCAACCCATCCAGAGATATTATTGCATGCTTCCCATCTCAGAGTGAGAGTCTTATTCAATGCTGCAACAAGAAGCAGTTATGCCTTCATATAAATCTCTCCATTGGTCCAACAAGATCTCAGGTACGACAGTAAAGCCGCTGTGCCTTCACCTACCAAAGAGTTATAGAGATGTATAGCACGGAATCAGACCCTTCGGTCCAACTCCTCCACGCCAACTAGATATCTTAACCTAATCTAGTCCCATTTGCCAGCACTTGGCCCATACCCCTCTAAACCTTTCCTATTCATAATACCCATCGAGATGCCTTTTAAATGTTGCAATTGTACCAGCCTCCACCACTTCCTCTGACAGCTCATTCCATACACGCACCACCCGCTGGGTGAAAAGGTTGCCCTTTACGGCCCTTTTAAATCTTATCCCTCTTACCCTAAACCGATGCCTTCTAGTACTGGATTCGCCCATCCCAAGGAAAAGACCTTGTCAATTTATCCTATCCATGCCCCTCCCTTTTTTTTAGATTGGATTAGATTCCCTACAGTGTGGAAACGGGCCCTTCGGCCCAACAAATCCACACCGACCCTCTGAAGAGCAACCCACCCAGACCCATTCCCTTACATTCACCCCTAACTAATGCACCTAACACTATGGGCAATTTAGCATGGCCAATTCACCTAACCTGCACATCTTTGGATAATGGGAGGAAACCGGAGCACCCGGAGTAAACCCACACAGACATGGAGAGAATGTGCAAACTCCACACAGACAGTTGCCCGAGGCGGGAATTGAACGCGGGTCCCCGGTGCTGTGAGGCAGCAGTGCTAACCACCGAGCCACCGTCTCCTTGACAGTTACCTGAATAAGGCCCTGCTGAGCAGGCGAGAATGCAAGAGTCATTAATTTTTATGTGATTTTAGCTGTAGAGTGAAGAAAGTCAATGGTCATCAATCTCCTGTGATTCCATTGCGCCAGCCATTATGAACACCTAGCCCCAGGCTTCACTATGAAACAATATCCTTCTGCTAGCTGTGTTTTATGGTAGCACTCAGACCATGATAACGCTGAGCTGCTGCTCAACCATTGTCTTAAGCCCAGCATCTTCCGTAGGAAAGCTTAACTCTGCCTCCTCGATGGAGGAAGTACATCATTGGTGACCTAATGTTTCCTCCACCTCTTTGGCTGTAAAGCTCTTTGGAATATCCCGGGATCCTGAGATGTATGGCAGAAATTCGAGTCTTTCTTTCCCAGTTAGGTTATAGGAAATGTCATTGACACCAGTTTGGGAAGGAAAGGGCTTAATGAAAGTCTGGAGATAGAATAGATTTGCTGACTGTCGGGCTTATGACTAGATGAGCAAAGGGTGCAGTTCATAGTCAAGGTTGTGTAAGGCTACCTGAGAAGGGGAATGAGCTCCATTCTTTTTAACACTCCTTCAGTTCATCAATGAATAATTTTGATCCTCTCCCAGCACACTTCGATGAGACTTGAATCAAGAATAAGATTGATCGAGAGGGACATAGAATGCTCCCATAATGCCAGCTGGGTAGGTCGGGTACACTGGATTCAGGCAAGTGTTGGCGAGGTCAAAGGACAGTCGAGATCATTCAGTAAGCCCCGACGATGACCACAAAGCACAGATTGTGTTCTTTGTGGGTAAGTGGGGGCATTACATTTTTGTATGAGTGCCACAGCTAACATAATTGTTGTGCAATCCAGGTTCTGGAGTCCATCAATGGGATCAGACCACATAGAGCAAAGCAAACGCTCCAGATGTAGTCCATTAAGACATCCTGAATAAGGATGCTAATTTTGGCTCAGATGGATCCTTATTCATTGATGGTTTCATAAGTTTGTTTCAATCTGGTCAGGTTTAGCTCAGTATTTGTTCTTTTCTTTAAACTGTCTCTTTAGCCCATGAAGATAGAATCATAGAATCCCCACAATACAAAATGAGGCCATTAAGCTCATCAAATGTGTGCCGATCCTCCAAAGAACACCCCATCTCAACGACTCAGTAACCTGCATATATCATGGTTAGGAGAAAGTGAGGTCTGCAGATGCTGAGATCAGAGCTGAAAATGTGTTGCTGGAAAAGCGCAGCAGATCAGGCAGCATCCAAGGAACAGGTGAATCGACGTTTCGGGCATAAGCCCTTCAGGAATGAGGAAAGTGTGTCCAGCAGGCTAAGATAAAAGGTAGGGAGGAGGGACTTGGGGGAGGGGCGTTGGAAATGCGATAGGTGGAAGGAGATCAAGGTGAGGGTGATAGGC
>NC_057731.1:7933999-7935857 GCF_004010195.1 Chiloscyllium plagiosum | reverse complement strand
GGGAGTGGAGGTTGGGTTGGTGGGGGATGTGGACCTGACGAGGGAGTCACGGAGGGAGTGGTCTTTTCGGAACGCTGATAGGGGTGGGTACGGAAATATATCCCTGGGTGGTGGGGTCCGTTTGGTGGTGGCGGAAATGACGGCGGATGATACGCTCTACATGGAGGTTGGTGAGGTGTTGAGGGTGACCAGTGGGGTTCTGTCCTGGTGGCGGTTGGAGGGGCGGGGCTCAAGGGCGGAGGAGCGGGAAGTGGAGGAGATGCGGTGGAGGGCATCGTCGACCTCGTCTGGGGGGAATTTGCGGTCTTTGAAGAAGGAGGCCATCTGGGTTGTACGGTTTTGGAACTGGCCCTCCTGGGAGCAGATGCGGCGGAGACGAACGAATTGGGAATATGGGATGGCGTTTTTACAGGGTTATATATCATGGTTAATCAACCTAGCCTGTACATCTTTAGACTGGGGATGAACCTGGAGCACCCACAGAAGACCCACACAGACACTTGGACAGTGTGCAAACTCCACACAGACAGCTGTCTGACACTGGAATCAAACCAAGTCCATGGTGCTGTGGGATAGCAGTGCTAACCACTGAGCTTCCGTGCCACCCTGAAGCTCATGGATATTTGAATCAGATGGAAGGTTAACACCAAATAGTTCATTTTTATTACAATGCTGATAGTTTTCAAAAGAAAATATGAAATTTATGCAAATCTTTTAGTAAAAGGGAGTTGGAATTGTCACACAGCAAATCACTGTGGATTTATGGAAAGGGAATGGATGGAATTCTATTAAGAAAATTAATGATACAGTTATTAGTTCTAAAATTGCAGTAATGCACCAAGGAGTTTGAAAAGATAGAATAACCAGTTTGCTCAATGGCCTTTCCCTACCACAGATATGGTTGCACCAACTACTAGATTCACTGTGCAATGGGGCACAAGACCTGTTCAGACTATGATCAGGAGGGTAATGGAAATGATGATTTCACTGTGCCTTTGAATGTTCCCAGTGTTTGTCACCCACCTGCTGCACAGCTAACCCAATCTTGTCAGGAATCTGATGAATGATTAATGGCTACTTCCTCACGAGCCATGATCTGTACGGTGTGACCGCGGCATCAAGATGAAACATCCAGCGATCGTAGGATAGAAATGAGACAGAATTCTAGTAACTGAGACATGTATTTCTCCAGAGGGTGTTCAGTGATTGATCAGTCTGAACTTTGACAGGACCTGGAATAAATTCATCACCTGAGGCCAGGTACTCTGTAGCAAGCTCCAGCTAACCTTGCAAGTCAATACCTGAACAAGCAAGGAATTATTATCTGGTCAAGCAGCAGGAGGTGTAACAGTGCTTCATGCTGCTGATCTCCAGTAGTTTTGCCAGTTTAAACTTGAAAGATACTTGCGCTTCTCTAACCCTTGATTCTCATGATCCTGTATCTATGTTCTCTCAGTTTGGAAAGTGGGAAATATTCCTACAGGGAGAATCTGCACTCCATAACAGACAATAAAAAATTAGCTTATTCTGATTTCTCTGTAGTTTTGTTTCTTAAGCCAAGTAATAGTTTCCCACAAACAGCCAGCTGAGCCAATCATGTCTCTCCTCATTCCATTCTTCAATCAAACATTCAGTTTTGAAAAGGTTAGCTAAGTTCGGTACCCATAGGGAGGGCCTCAACCGGGACCTTGGGTTCATGTCACATTACAGGTGATCACCATTGCACAACACACACACACACAGATATTCCTACACACACACACACTCTCACATACACACGGACACCGGTACACACAGGCGCGCACACACACACAGACACAGACACACACAGACACACACACACACACACTTTCTCACA